>NW_007577781.1:47695-110005 GCF_000690725.1 Stegastes partitus
TCACAAAGAAAAGTCATTTGGGGTTTTGGCGTGGAACAAAAAAAAGTTTTCCTCTATTTCCTCTATCCTAAACCCAAAACACACTTCAGCCTCCTAAATAAATGTACCTCATACAAACAGTGCGGCTGCAGCGGAACATTTGATGACTAAAGTGCCACAATTATGACACACTTACATAATTACAAAGGCCCTCATTAAAAATGCTGAAAATAAATATATCATAATGTTCTTTCTTACATGCAGAGGTTCAACACAAGACTGCAGCCTGAATAGCTTTTTGAGCTGCTGTTCTTTGACATGATTGAGCTGAATACCACATCCCACCAGAGGGCGTCTTTTCCACATTCTATTTTCAGCTTGTAGAAGTTCACAGGTCAAAAGAAACTACAAAAAAGCATTGCATTTATATCTCAGTGTGTTTACTGATGACTAGTTGAAACAAAGCAGTCTGAACAACAGGAACAGTGTCTGGTGAGAACACTGCCGGAGGATGAGAGAAGGGAGGGTTGGACTGTCTGACTGATATTTTCTTGCTTTAACAAGAGAAAGTTTAGCCTAGCTACTTAAATTAAGCTGCAAAATTATCTTATTATCTTGCCTGTACCACTGTGTATGTACAACAAAATGACAATAAATCTGATTTGATTGATTTGATTTGATTTGATTTGATTGATTTGAAATGTACAAGTGCATATTTTTGATGATGAGGCAGTAAGAAACCTTTAGTTTCCTCCTGTGATCACTGATTGAACTGGAGATGTCAGTAAAGTCGTGGTTTTTGAAGTGGAATTATTAAATCAGCATTTTATGCTTTTCAGTTGTCTGACAGTGGAGACATAAAATCTGCCAACAAGTGTATCGTGAATTAGGCTGCATTCTTGGATAGTTTAGGTAAGAACAGAGCGCAGGAGAGGATAAATGTACAGTGTGTAGATCCACCTGATGCCTTCACTGCCTTTCTCTTACTTTTTTCTTTTTTCTGTCCTCTTGCTCTCAGGAACATCATCAGGACTATTACTAACTGCAGAAACTACAGCAGAGCTCATGTTGGCAGTAACAGTAGAACTGGTGATATTTCAGTGTTTCAAGTACAGTTAATTCGTCTCAATGACATTCAGAGTTCTACCAGCAGTACTCACTTCTGACGGTTCATATGTCAATATAACAACTGAAAATATCCGATACAACTGTACTGTGATCATGTCTTATGTTGAATATTATTCAGTTCAATCAGACAATCTGAATGTATTTAGTCAAAGTTCGATGGGACGAAGTCACAATGTTACTGTGATCCTCCCTCTCCTTTCATAAGTTCATCCAATATGTCCCCAAGTTTATCCATGTCTCACACACACTGCTACTGTACTGACAGTGAAATAACAACAACATCAACATCAACAACAACACATTTGAATTATATCTAAACTGTGGAAGGAAGTATATAAAACAGGGGTGTCCAATCCTGGTCCTCGAGGGCCACAATCCTGCATGTTTTAGATGTTTCCTTCTTCCAACATACCTGATTCAAATGATCAGCTCATCATCAAGCTCTGCAGAAGCCTGATAACCATCCTGATCATTTGAATCAGGTGTGTTGGAAGAGGGACACATCTAAAACATGCAGGATTGTGGCCCTCGAGGACCAGGATTGGACACCCCTGATGTAAAACTTTTCATATCAACAGTGGTGTAATTAAACCATGTGACCACTGGATGGCAGCAAACACTCATGATAACAACCATCAGCACCATGTTGTCAGGGCTGAAACAGCAGTGATGATGTTCAAAATGAACTTTTTCAAGAACTATTTAGTCCAACAGCAAGTCCTGTCTATCACTATTAAAGGGACAATTTACTATTACTATTTACTATGTTATTATTATCCTAGACCCGCAGTACAGCTATTGGTGGAAAAAGCATGTCCTTACAAGCAAAACGCATAACACCACATGATAACATATTACTTCTAAAAGTTTACCCTCATAAAAATAAATAAATAAATCTCATGAATCTCACACGTGAAAACACATATGATCACAGGTGTCCACATGTACTTTTACACAAGAGGAGCGTGGTTTCGGTTCATGGAATCTATTTGAAATCTATAGTGTATATATATATATGAAACCTATGGGTATTGTCCTTTACAAAAAGATTCCACCTTATTGTCATTACACAGAGGACATTGAAATATTATCTTTTTCTTTAGCCACTCCTGCAGCAGATAGAGCTGAAGACCCAGGAGTGGCAGCCTGACTGTATTAGCTTGAGACCTCAACCTTCTGATGGGTAAACCCTGATCAGACCAGCTCAGTCACCACCACCCATGGCCCAGGCAGGAGAAAAGAGAGAAAAGAGTCCAACGCACACAACACCCATGTGATCCCATTGGTTTCACGCAGGTGACCGTATTGTATTTATTTGTGTTTTGCATTTGTGACATGGAGCCACATATTACAACGGGTGGAAACATTCATGTGTTTTTTCTGCACGAGTCTATTCAAATTCATGCTTAAGTTCCAGCACACATATTTACAAAATGCACCTTAAAGATCAGCAAAGGTGCTGTGTGCAGAATGAGTGAATAAATGATAAATATTATCATCCTGTTTGTGTGGAGACAATAATGTATAAACAGAATCTTAAGGTTGAATATAAATCCACATTTTTTTCCTCCATCAACCTTTTCATTGCGTTTGGACTTCAGTGTCATTCTACTTCTTTTTCATCTTTCCCGCTAGCACTGAGAAAAATAAATAAAAATCAATCAGAAAAATCTGATCCCAATGCCTGAGACACTGGAGCATAGCCGGCCTCATCTAGCTTTGTGCTGACAATATTTGTTCCTTGTAATCTGTCAGAAGAGTGTAAAATGATTGTATTTGTAGACCAGTGCCCTTCAAATATCAATAGCTGAAATCCTAGTGCATGCACTTTCCTTGAAATCAAACACTGAGTTTCTGGGAGGTTTGACTCTGCTCCGGCTGAGTCAGGAAGACGTTGTGTAATTTAATCGTTACAAATAAATTTGCTTGGTTTACAGCTGAGAGCATGTTATTTACTGGCTGTGAGTTCGGTTTTTATTCATCACACTAACGACACACACACACAGTTGTAACATTCCAGCAGAATAGAGCGCTACACACTCCTATGAATATTGTGTGCACATGCAGCAGCTCCTGTTTTCACCATCATGTGTGTTTGGATTAAACTGATTTCCCCCCTGAGATCTGATTACAGCCCACACTGAATTTCAGATGGTCTTTTTGTCTGATGATGTGTCAGCGAGCGAGAGCGGATGCCTTATTTCTGCACTGTAAAAGGTGCGTTTGGAGAAAACCCTCTTAATGTGAGGGAATGTGCTGATTAAGCAGAAATGCTGATAACCCCAGAGGTAATTAAAGGAAAATTGACTGTAATCTCGTGAAGCTGATGAGAAAGTAGCAAGGCGCTGAGAGTTCAGTGCTAAAGCTAACAAACATTAAAGATGGAGATATTAAGATGTTGGCCCTGCTCGAGAGCCTCAAACTGCAATGCGGCGGTTCTTATCTGCTGCTGGAGCGGCACTTTACAGGAACTTTTTACGCTGGTTGCACCTTTCATTTACGAGCACCAGCGCATGATTTAGGTGCACCTCAGTTTTTTTCACTGTGCCTGTTGGGGTTGAATAATAAATGAACCTGCTGTGCTTCTACACTGTGTTTTATCAATAGGATGCAGTGACAGTCTGTGATTTCTGGGAAGGGATCGCTGCTTATTCTTACAATAACAAGTGAAAAAGAACAAAACGCTATACAATCAGCTGCCAGCTCCTCTCCCACAAACAGGTGGTGGGTTTACTACTGACTGGTCAGCAGTGTTCATAATTCCAGGGGGGCTACAGGCCTCCCTCTTCCAAATGAAATAAAAGGATCACATCTCTCCAAAGCAACCTGATGACATGAGGAAGAACTTTTTTTTGTCACAAATGAGCACCGTTGAACTCTCTTTTAGCTTATCTCAGTTGGAATCCAGCTGGGATGTGAAATGAGATGTGATAACACTGTGTGACAGCAGGAAACAGGCAGAGCACTGAAGTTAGCTGCTAAAAGTAAACACCATTAGCTGAGTGTAAGAACACCAACAAAGTGCATTGAGGAGATTAAAACGTCCAAACAGAGAAACTTTGTAATTTACTACTGTCTCGAATGAGCAAATACGAAAAAAAAGAAAAAGACTTGTCGAATCCAGCATTAACAAATGTCACTAACATATGCAGTAACCATCATGTGCACAAAGTATTATCCAGCTAAACCAGAAGCTCCAGTGATTCTGGTCCTGGTTGTGTTGGACCAGTCGATCTGTTCACAACCTGCACACAATGTAAGTTATTTATAACTCAGAACAGCTGCTTTGTCCCTTTTTGATCTGATCTGCCTGAACTCGTGATATTTTCTATCACTCTTAGCTGCACGCTGGTCTGACCTGAGGGTCAAGTTGTGCATCGCTGCTGCACACAGACACACACGGAGACAGACCTGCTAAATGCCACTCTCACTGTCTGACCAATGAAAACGTTCAGTCGCACTTGACAGATATTTCGCTGTACCTAAGTCCAAATCTTAGCACTCAGGAACTTGTGCTGGAGTAAAGCTATGAAGATACTGCAAAAAGACTACAGATATTTGCTTATGTGATTAACAAGCATCATACAGTGTTGTTCATTTACATAATAGTTAAAAACATACAAAAGTAGGCAATAACTAATAGCCAACATCAACTTAATGTCCTTCTTGTAAATGGAGGATGTCATTAACTACAACAGTCCTGTGCAGTAAACTATGATATGACCTTAGAAATGAGATAGTATTGTTACACAGATGAATTGAATTGTAATGCATATACAGGGGCTGCAAGGTGGGGCGGTGGTTAGCACCGTTGCCTCGCAGCAAGAAGGTCGCTGGTTCAACCACAATCTTTCTGTGTGGAGTTTGCATGTTCTCCGCGTACAGCGTGGGTTCTCTCCAGGTTCTCTGGCTTCCTTCCACAAGTCAAAAAACATGCTGAGGTTAATTGGTGATTCTAAATTGTCCGTAGGTGTGAATGTGAGTGTGCTTGGTTGTCTGTCTCTAAGTGTAGCCCTGTGATAGACTGGGAACCTGTCCAGGGTGTCCCCTGCCTTCACCCCAAGTCAGCTGGGATAGACTCCAGCCCCCCGTGACCCTAGTGAGGATTAAGCGGTGTATAGAATGGATGGATGTTTATTCTGTATAACTGAGTTGTTATATTATCCTGTTAACTGTTATATTCCCAGGTGCACAGCAAGTAATGTCATTATACTGCACATTAATGACCATTATACATAGAGTGTCAAGTAGAAATGGTGTGTTTTTATGTATTAACTTTGTGTGTTAAAAGATAACCAAATATGTTAATATTATAGACTTTTGAAGGAACACCGCATTCATTTTTACCCAATTAGGATCAATTTTATTAAATGCAGCATATAATATTAACTACTGTTGTCATATTAATTGCAAATGTTTTTAATTATCAGCCCTGTAAGTCAGCAGTACCTAAGAGCAGTTGTTCCACCTGACAGTATTTCCTCGGTAATACACCTATACATCACGGCAGACACCTCAGTCCAGAGGACAAGTTCATCTTCACAGTCCAGACTCTGAAGGACCGTTTGTAATTAGAACAGAAGTGTTGTTGCCGACACAGCAGCTCAGAGGAGATGCAATGATTGCATTCTAACACAACTGTACCGCACTGTGCTGTGACAAAATAATCTAAAGATCCATGAATAGACTTTAAGAGAAAAAAAAACTGACTGACAGTTACATGCAGTGAAATGGCTGTTATTAATCTGTAATGTATATTTGAAAAGATATACATACATATACAGACCACTTTACTGTCCAACAAAACCATTCACACAAACCCACAACAGTATATAGAGTTAAACCTGAGACTAAACAGCTTCTAATATGAATGATATCTAAAGACTGCAGACATCTGAGCGGCTGTTAAATGAACAAAGGGGTTTGTGAGATAAGACTGTTCTCCCTACAGTGGACATCGATATGTCTTGTAACCACCAGGGGAGTCTGGCTGATCAACTTTAGATTTCAAAACAGGAATTATTTGGCTTAACTGACCACATCTGTCCGATGGTCTCCACCTTTTGGCCGATCTCAGCTTGGACGACCACATATTTGGATTTAAATAAATTCCTGGATACTTGGACTAAAATGTGCAGATCAAGAACTTTCAGGTTATTTGATCATGATGGAAAAGGCCTTTTGGTGTATACAGGAAACAAGCATTGTAAACAAGTATGACCAACATCTAAACCCTGGAACCTAATAACTAACCAGAATGCATCCATCATTCATGAATCAGTGACACCAGTGCTTTTCTAGAAATAATACGTCAAAATGCGCGTTGTGTAATATGGAAGCTGAGAACGGCCACATTTGCAATTACTTTTACGGTGTCTTCTCATGATAGCAGAGCAATTTATCTATTTATCCTGAGATACAAAAGCTTGGTTTCTTTAGATAATGAGTTTATGACTTTGTTATCACGAGAAAACAAGAGGTTGTTTCTTCTGTTTGTCAGAGAGCAGGAATGACACAGCAGCGAGGTGTGAACTACAAGAGAGTCAGGAGGGGCTTAAAAAGACAGGAGTTCCCCTGAAAACATCTTCAGTCATTCACTCAACCTTTTTTTGAATTCATTCGCAGTGTAGCCGAGACAGAAAGAAAAAAAAGATGTAGATGTATGAAAGTTAAAACATTAATTAGAACACAAAAATTAAAAACAAATTAATCAACTCAAACAGAAACCGTTAGAAGTAAAACAAGATTAAACTAAAACATAAATCGATAAAACTGAGTCCAGCTTTAAATTGTTCTGCAGGTTTTTCCAGGTTGAAGGTGCGCATTGATTAAAACTGGATTTTCCAAGAGGAGTGAAAACAGCCGGCGCCAGCAGAGTAATCCAATCATTTGAGTGAGTTTGGTAAGAGTCCCCATTAAAAGATGCTAATGAAGTAATGTAAAGGGGGTAAAAACCAGTTAGGGCTTTATAAATGAATAAGACCCAGCATCTTTTAGAGGGAGGGTCAGCAGACCTCAGCATGAGGTTCACAGAGTATTTTAATTGTCACCTGCAATAAATCTTAATGCAGCTTAAGAGTAGTAGCTGAGGCATGTAGAAAATGTCACCTTCATTCAGTACTGATAGAAACGTCAGCATCAGTCAGGATTTCTCCACAATGCAGCATGAATCGTGACATATTTCTGTAAAAGAAACTAATCTGTCTGAATTTAGCCACCAGTTTGGATGCACAATACTTGCAAATTCAAAGATATTTGTACTGCGTGACTCTTTCACTGTTTGTGCTATTCATAGTACAGAAAATAGAAAATCATGGATTTAGTATTATATACATTCAGAAACTAAATGATGGTTATTGGGTGCAGCCTATGTATTTGTGAATTGCAGGGAAGTCTCTAAAAATACTGACAGCATATTGTTTTTACCATTCATTTTTAATTTTCTATATCTATATCATAATGGATGATAGGTTCATGTTCAGGGCGATTCATCACAAGTGAGCTAATTTTGTATAACAGAAGATAAAATGGTTAACTAATGTATAAGCATTTGGCAATGAGAATGTGTGTTTATTCCACACAAGAGGGTGGATTAATAAAATGTTCTCTTTCATTCTTTATCAGCGGTACAGTGTACTGCTACTCTGTCCTCACCTCTACAGGCCTCTTAGGAGCTGAAAGACTAGCAGCAGCAGCAGCAGCAGGTATTCAAATGTTTACTCATTCCTAACATTTGCATTCTTATTATTAGTAATAATGGTAAAAAAGGGGCTAAATTAAGCGCTTTATAAATGTCTTTTGCTTCTGACTCTAAAGCATTGTATACCAGCATGCAGTGAAGCATTATGACAGCTCTATCAAATGGAGCTTTAGCTCAGACAGGCAGGATGTCACAGGGCACTTCTCTGTCCAATCGTTCACTACTTAAGTCCAGCCCTCCCATTGAGCTGCTTTATGACCGAGGCAGCGTTCATTCATTCATTCAGACAGTCAATTCATTCATTCTGCTCCACCAGCCTCCTAAGATCAAACCAAATCTTCGCTGCTCATCTCTTCAGAGATCTCTCATGCAAGTTGTAAAACTCAGTGATTGGAGATTTGTTCTTACCTTCGGACAGTGATCGTGTCCAGGTGGGTTGATTTGTCTTTAAAGTAGAATTGCAGCGTTCAAACCAAAGCAGGCTGGAAGTCACGTGTCCTAAATCGGCCTTGGTTTCCTTGCCTTCGCCTCCTATGCTAACGCCCGGGTCTCTCCTATAAGCTACACAACCGATTCCTTCCACTCCTCCTCTGCAGTGTATGAACATTTCCTTTACCTGAATGCCATCAAACATTGCTCAAAGGCCATGAATAGTTCATATCATACATAATCTGTGATAACTTCATGTAATTGGGGCACTGTTGTATGTCTGATCATGAAAGTTGTGTATGCTTGCACAAATTTAAAGGATATGCATCATGCTTTAAGCCATTCATAGTCTCACATCTTGCATAGTATATTTGCTTTGTATCAAGAGAATATAATAGTGCCTTACCAGATGTTCATCTGTGTGCATTCAGCATGCACTAATCCCCTGTGTCCAGTGAAGGTTGTGCATGCTTGCATGCATTCAGATGAAAAGGCCATATTACCTGCATGAATTCAAAGGGAATACGACACACTTGTTGCTACACACAGGCTAGTTTCATTAAAATCCATTTCATTTCAGGGTGATTCTGCTCATCTGCTCCCTTTGGTAGCACAGGTTTGGGGATTTGTGATCTCAGGGACTGTCTGTGTCATGCTTGCTCAGATTGTTCAATTCAATTCAAGTTTATTTGTATAGCGCAGTTCATAACACATTATCACACAGCGCTTAACAAAGTAATGTATAGACCTTACAAATTTAAACAGAGAAACCAACAATCCAAAGTTTCCTCTGGACTTCCTTTGAGCAAGCGGTTGGCAACAGTGGGAAGAAGTCTTCTTCAATACAGCAGGGTGTTTATCAGTAGATTATGGTTTCGTTTAGAGTAAATATACAAGAAAACAGGGTATGTTTTAGGGGCGGTGCTACCTTATGACTGACAGGTCAGTCATCAGGTTCTCAGTCAGGTCCATCACTTACTTGTTTCATTCGGTATCAAAAGACAAAGATGTCAACAGAAAACTTCCGAAATTGAGGCTTCAGAACAGCAATCTACAAACCAATAGGTGACGTCATGGTTGCTTCATCCATATTTGATATAAATACTTTGGACCCCCTTATTCAGATGACCTTTCAGTAACTTTTGGCTTGCTGATGGGGGACCTCCCATGATGCACTGAGCATCTCTCCTCTACTCCTCTCTCTTTCACTCTCCATACATTTATGCCACTCCAGCCTGTTATTAACTTTGTGTCCTCTCTCTCCTGTAGTTTGTCCTCTCTGTCCTCCCTCGTCCTGCAACTTTCTGCAGGTATCTCTGGCTCTGGAGCTGCATACTTCAAAACTTTGGTTACTGGCCCCACCAGTGTGCTCATTATTCACTACCTAATGCTCATAATTAATACTACTATTATTAATGTAACCATTAGTTTGACAGTGTCCAAATAAAATTTTGTATAAATAGCTAAATATAATTCAGCTTTCCTCTCATTTATGTAATATAGGAACATTTCGTCCTGTTGGCCTTTTCAATCTTCCCTGCATGTTAGCAGTTGATGTGCATTCTGTCAATAACATCACTCTCATGCTAACAGCCTCATGTGGGTCAGTAGCATGTACGAGCTTTCAGAGCTTTTAAGTGATTCGAGTGACCCACCAGCACAGAAAGCATCTCCGTGTTCCTGCGCAGAGAATCACCTGGCTGACCTTCAGCACTGAGATGATCACAGATATTGCTGACAGTGACATTCAGTCAGAAAGACTGAAGCAATGAACTAAATCAGAGCGCAATACTGTGTGACTTTAAGCGTAAAGGAAAGACGCAGAAGGAGGAAGCCAAGCAGAAAAGGTGACCATGCCCCCGTGTGCTGATGTGAACATTTATTTAAGCGCGGAAGCCAGAATCTACTTAGAAATTCCCCGGCAGCTGACGGCCGCACTAAAAACGCTATCAGCAGCCAGTGACACTAATCTGACTACAGATCACCACTTCATCAGACAGTCTGTTAGAGGCCGGAATTGGTATTAAAATCAGCTGTCCACAGTATTGGCGTCCTTTGGAGGGCGGCTCGGACGTTTGACCTGTTTTTATTGATTGGAAGATTCTTATCCGTGGAAGAGAAAACACGGATACAACACATATACGTCAGTGTTGATGAAGGTGACTGCGGCAAGAGGGGGAGAATTAAACCACAGCACGATCCAAAGTTTGCAGATTCAACACAGATCTATCAGCGGAATGAAGGAAATGTTAAATCCTGGTAATAATAACACAAATCTGACACAGACGCTTTATTGCCAGCTTTATTCTTCTCTGTTTAAAAGACTGTCAATACTTATCGTAGTTTGAATTGTGAATTCAGCACCTTCTAAGGATGATTATTGACTCTTGACCCAGCCAGGCACATTGATTAAAAGCTCATTACCCTGATGGCCCCGCTCACAGCAGGAGGCTTCTCTCTGAATTAAGCAATTAAATGCATTTTGAAACAAAATACAACAGAGACACAGATCAATAGCAGAGAAGGACTGCAGCAGCACGACTGAAATGAAGGACAGTAACAAATACACAATGCTGTGTCATATCCAGCACACTTACATAAGTTGGCAGAAGCAATCAAGCAATCACTTAGAGAAAATTAACTGATAAAACTTTAAATAGGTGGTTTATATTTTTTTGTGTGCGTTTAAATCATTAAAATATCTTCTTCTCCTTACAAATGAAAAGCTACAAGTCATAAAACACCATTGGTTTAGGGGTCATGCTTGGTCTGGTGGTAGCAGTAGCTAATGGTGGCTAATGGGATCTATGTTTAAATGGATTTTATTGTGCAACTGATTTGTCACCTGCGCAATGATCCAGTTTCTAAATTCTGTGAAGATTTCCAGGTTTTCTTTGTCATCTGTACGTTGAATATCTTTGCACTATTGGTGAGAGCAAACATTCAATTTGGAGATGTCAACCTGCATTTATGGTCTCATGATGAACTTTTTTGGCTATTTTCAGACATTTTACAGAGCAGAGGAATATCGGATTTATTCAAAATTACAAAAAAACAACCTGTTTACCCACCGAGCTCCATTTATTGAAGTCACTTCCATGCATTTTATTTGGCAGCTAGTTTTTTTCACCTTGCTTATAGAAAATGGTGAACCAAACCTGATTTAACTGTCATCTGAAAGCTCCATGTGTCTGCTCGTGCAGCCGTCCAGGGGATGTGATTGATGAACAGGTTAGAGTTCTTGAGCTGGGACCTGGTACTCTTTAGCACAGAGGAGGGGTCGACCTGGCCGATTACTGGAGTCGATATTCAGCAGTTTATTGAATATCTGTGTTCTTTTTAAAAACCAATTCCTGATTCAATAAATGAATTTAAAAAGCCGCCTTTCTTTCTCTGCAGTCAGCACTCTGTGTTCTCCAGCAATGTAATGCTCACAGGACTGTCTGATTGGTTACATGTCACAAGTAATAGCCAATCAACACTAAAGGATTAAAGTCAAAGAGCGGTGTTCAGATTAAACATACGTAAAACATAAAAAAAGGCATTTTAACAAAGTTTTGCACTGGAGTTTGACGTAGTGTAAATTTTGACACCAAGATTTTAGTTTTTACTGCAAATCCTAAAAACTTTAGTTAGCAGCAAGTGGATTTCTCTTTTAGGTTCTTGAGGGCGTTTCACTTCTCATCCACTTGTAGTAATCCAGATTGTAGGATTACTACTACTACTAAGTTATCGATCTCCTTGATTACTACTAATTGGCATCGGTCCAGGAAAAGCCATACCGGTCGACCCCTATACCAGAGCTGTACTCACTGGAGAGGGTTCAGTTATTGTTTCGCTTGAGATCTAAGTGTTTTTGCCGCTGATAGAACTTGGAGAACTTATTGAAGATGTTAGTGATGGGCAGAGCCACGATCAGCAGCCCACAGATGATGCACAAAGTTCCTATCAGCTTCCCAGCCAGAGTAACGGGGAATGTGTCCCCGTAGCCCACTGTGGTCATGCTGATGGTGGCCCACCACCAGCCAATGGGGATGTTCTGCAGCTCCGACTCTTTGGTTTCTTTCTCTACAAAGTAAATGAGAGCAGAAAACATGGAAATGCCCACAGACAAGAACAGCACCAGCAGCCCCACTTCACGAGAGCTGTGTCTCAGCGTGGCACCAAGAGAGCGAAGGCCAGCTGAATGACGAGCCAGTTTGAAAATTCGAAACACTCGCATCAACCTCAAGATCTGCGCCACTTTGCCGACGTTCTCCAGGTCTGGGTTCTCGTCCTTGTTCATTGTATCACAGACTACAGTGACGTAGAAGGGCAGAATTGACAATAAGTCGATAATATTGAGAGGGCTGCTCAAGAACTTCCTGGCCGATGGTGCAACAACCAAACGAAGAATAAACTCAGCAGAAAAGAACAGAACGCAGAGGGTCTCAAAGACAGTCAGTACGGGGTTTTCAATCTCATTTTCATCGAGGTCCACCTGATGGAAGTCTGGCATGCTGTGCACACACATGGCTATAATGGACATGAGGACCACACTGAGGGATACTACAGCCATCGCTTTGGCTGAAGTGGAGAAACCTGGATTCTCAAGTCGAATCCAAACACTCCTGCGGACATCTGCACACCAGGTGCCTTCAAACATCACTGTGTCGTCCTCCAAAATCGACAGCTCCTCAACAGAAGAACCCAAACTCTCGAGCTGCACCTCGTCGCTCCTCTGATCCCACTGCTGATTATCAGCAAGCTCCATCATTTCATGGAATTTGTTGCTACAGCAGAAGTCCAGGTGACGTTCCTTGATGCCCCAATACTCAATCTCTTGGATAAATGAGACGACACACAAGCCATCCACCAGGTGGATTTTCCCAGTGAGGTAAAAGTTGAGAACATAACAGAAAAACCTTGGGCTGCGGTCAAAGTAGTACTCCATGTCAGAGGGACTGAAGTCATCGCAGAGCTCCAGGATGGCTTCTTTGGAGCTGCAACACAGAAGACGACTCAGGCGCGTCTGAGGGAACCTTTTCAGAACAGTGTGGTCCATTCGCTGTTTGAAGCCTCCAACGTTGACGTTAATGAAGCAGTCCTGGGGCTGGTGAAGGACCTGACCGTACACCATGGTGAAGCCGCCGGTGAAAATCTCAGAGGCGTCGCTGCCTGCACACAAACACGCCGTAATTAGTTGACCTTACACTTTCTTGTATGTCATTTGACCACATTGAAGAGCATTGCATCAGGGCCATCGAGTATCCGGTTGCATTTTGGTGTCTGTGACACCCTGGAACGGAACGTCAGCATCACTTCCTCAGCACTTTTTATTTACAGTGTGGAGATAAAAATGTGTCCATTAGGCATGAAAAATAGATTTTGTTGCATTTGTGCCATAAGCTGCATGCACTACACATTATGAAAGCACCACATATTTGATATATTTGCACAGAACTAACATTTTTATTATCTTATTTAAAGTAGACTTGCAAACATGCAATAGAACCTAACCTTGGACTTGTGGTATAACTGGTTAATTAAACTAAATTCTAATATTTTACGACCTGTAATGATTGTCTGACTAGTCCAAACAGTGAATTCCATGTCGGCCAACAGTCATCAATACCTGCTGTCGCTCCTGCTTGTTCCTCTAAAACGAGCACCTCTGTCTTCCTTGTATTGTGTTACATTACGCACGGCAATATAGCGTTTCAGAGAGCAGTGAACAGCAGAACAAGGTCAGATTTGACACATTTCTGCAGAAATTAAAGTGTCTCACACTCTAAAAACAACTTTACGACAGGACAAAATAAAAGTACTGTGTTGATATTTCGTGCGCAACTGAAACTGGCCGTGGGAAACACAAAATGCCCTGCAGCCTGCGGACAACATAATGACCCAGAAAGAGAATTATTTTCTGTTCACGCATCTCAATGATCCACAAACTAGGAGAAATGAGTGCAGCAGCTTACCTGGCCATGTGCTGTTGTGTTGTGCTCAGTCCAGAGTGAGCCCTGTGGAGCTCAGAGCAGCCTGCGGAGGCTGAGTCCTGCGCAGGACGCAGCGGCTCACAGGTTGGCGCATCGTCTCCACTAACAGACCTGTCAGGACGGACTTCAGCGTGATGCGTAAAGTGCCGCCACTGTTCAAGGTGAATAATTTAATCACTTTAAATATGTAACCAGTCTGTAGGTTAAGTGCTGATTGTCGTTTTTAGTGCAGATATTGTGTTGTGCTACCTTTTTTTTGTCTCAAATCAAATGAACCCTTTGCATTTTTATTGTTTTATATAATAATTCTGTCTTTTAGCCCTTCACTCTTTGATTATTGTCTTATTTTACTAGTCAGATTTTTTAACTTATCCTGCATGTTATGTTGCATATATATATAGTGTATAGTTATTCTCTGTGGTTATTGTGTCTTTCATTCATAACAATGTTTATGGGAGGTTGAAGGGGAGTGTTTTTTATGCTCCTTTTGTTCTCTAATGCACTCACTAGTCTATTGATTAAAATATAATGACCATTGTTAAGGAGAGAGGTGGGATGTCACTCTTATCATTTATTATCATCTTTATGTCCAGTTATAAACTATATTTGTCTGGCGTGATATGAAGCCAAATGGAGAGTCAGGGTATGTTCAGGTATCCAGTACAAACAATGACTGAGGATCAGAAGTTATCAAGACAATTTGAATCCCTCTGTTTTGTTGACCTGGTTTCATGTTAGGAAACTTGTGGCAGCATTTAAAAAAAAATATAGACACTAGGTTTAAGCAATGGATTAAATAGAAAAGAACACATTACAAAGGTTTTTAGATACCAAAAGAAAAATACAAAGAGCAGAAGAACTTCCAGAAATTACATTACAGCAAGATGGGAAAATATTTATATGATGAAATAATCTTCAACAGACTGTTTTCCTTTACCTGTTGTTCTGCTTAGTGGTGAGACTCTTGTTGGACAAACCCTGCTCATTATTATGTAACATCTTTAAGGCGGACATGCTGGAGGAGCTGTGGGGATGCACTTGGCGAATGATTCTAAGTATTTTGGGAGAATATCCAAAGGATGACAGCAAATTCTGGCTGCAGATCCATTTGACGTGTGTGTTAATATATGTGACTGATCTGCCAGAAGAAATACTGGGAAATGATAGACACCTTTTGAACATGTTTCAGAAGAAGCTTGTAAAAAAAAAAAAAAAAGAAAGAGTAACAGATCAAGATAAAATAACTACCTTTTGGGTGTGGCTGGTTTTCTGCCTCAGTATCTCTGCATCTTAAAGAAAACATACAGTCTATAACTATTACGACATGGATTTCTATGGATGCATATGTGCCTACTGCTGTTCTTGATTTAAAAAATATATTGCTTAACATATATCTAATAAATACAGCATTAGTTCTCGGGTATAACATAATAATTATGGGGCCATTTTAATTTATTTAAACATTTGTCTTCCAACATTATTCACAGATTATAGGACTCTGATTAAATTTTCAGGTAGACCTGTCAGATACCAAAGTCACACTGTTGAATGAATGTGTTGGACAACATGCACAGGCAGCAGAAGGGATTAAAAGTGCACGGGAGAGCTGTGGAAGCTGCATAAATGATAAGGTTGTTAAGAGTTAACCCACTCAATAGTGTTAAAAAAGTTAGTGGCTGCTGGGGATCACAGACGTGCACATTCAAACATTTATGTATTGGTATTGTTTGGATAGATGGCGGGCATACAGCTAGCAGAGTGAGACAGGTTTGAAAAGTTCTTTTTAAAAAAAAAAAAAACCTAACTGCAGACAGGGGGGCAGTAATACAAAGGGCATCTTTTATAAGCGAAGAGCCTCAGTGAAAATAGTGATGAAACCCTGCAGCTCCTCATCCAAGTTTCAATAAAAGGCATCCAAGCCAAGGTAAAGCAATCATTGATTCATGTGACTGATAACAAAGTCATTATGAATAAAGCTGTCGTGACTTAATTTAGGAGTCATTATGAGCATCAGTGATATCAGTTGAGCAGAATTAGTGGAACATCCATCCAGTATCTATACACCACTTAATCCTCACTAGGGGGCATTGAAGCCTATACCAGCTGACTTAGGGCGAAGGCAGGGGACACCCTGGACAGGTCGCCAGTCTATACTAGTGGTAGAGTCCCACCTAAATAATGAAATAAAATATGAAGAACAGAACACAAACTGAGAAACACCTTTTAGCACTGATTGTTTTCTTCTCATTGCTGTAATTCTCTGACAGTAGATGTCAGAAGAAAAGTTGCACAAACTGTCTCCTCCATATAGCCTGCAGTAGAGAAGCCCTGGTGGTTTAAACATCAAAATTAGTATTTTCTGCTACTGCCGGTGTTGTTTGAATTATTTAACACAAATAATGTTGATGGTCAGATTTTTCTGACAACCATCTGAATTCAGCTGAAACATGTTCCCTGGTAAGTTCCATCCTTACATGTACCAAGAACTAAACCCACAACAGAAGCAGTGTTTACTTTTGATCCGTGTCCTCGTCGTCTACCAAACTGACCTCGAGAGACGACAAGGCATCACAGAAGGGATTTCACCTGGCTGGATGTAGTTAATGTAAGATACCAGTAATTGTCCACTTAGTTTTTAATCACTTTTCTCAAGTAATGTTCTCAGTAAACACTGCTGATGATGTGTGGATGGACTGAAAGTTCCAACCTGAGGAAGACTGAAGTGACAGTCGAAACATGTCAAGGTAAAAACAGCTCCTACTTAAAAATACTCATTGTCTGATAAAAAAAAGAAACCGTATACCTGTAATCAGAGTAGACAAAATGAACCTAATCACGCTCCTGTTGCTGAAAATGTGCTGCTAGCCATGATGTCATTCCTACATCACATGCAGTTGTCAACAATGCAGCACAACACCACGACACTAAAAGAAAGAAAAATAAAACAAAACAGTGAGTCCACATTTATAATATATACGTTTATTTACCGTTGACTTCAATGTAAAAATAGTTAGAAAGCAGTTGTATTCATTGAGGTATTTTACAACATTTAAGAAAAAAGCAATACATTTAAGTAAATTACTACAGATACATGAATTGAAGCTAGTTGAACACAATATGTCCTATACACACTATATATGCACCTTTTAGCATGAAACAAGGTGCAGCCACCTCCACAAGTACTTCACTTTGCAAACACACAAAACATACTTTGAAATATTACTTTTCAGTTTTAGTGAATTGTTCTTATGAAACTTGAGGTTTTGGGCTTCACGCTACAGAACTGTGGCACAGCGGGCAGCAGTTGTATTTGCTGATCTCCTGCTCCAGAGCGCAGTGTTTGCATACACTGCACATCCAAAACTGGTACTCCTGGATCTGCAGACCTGTCACGATGCATGTGGGTAATTTTCCCTCCGTCCTAAAAAAAGGGACAAACAGAATTGACTGAAATCTTTCAGAAAATTTTTGAGGCAACTTTAAAAATGCAGTAAAAGGAGCTTCCAAACAGTGGTTTGATGGTTACATGTGCACATACGCCAAACTGTCTCCATTCTAACAATTCATTGCTTTTTGAATATTTGTAGTAATTTCGGGAAAGTGATATAATTAACATTTTGTACAACTGATATAAATATTTGTTTTTAAGTCATTTGTGGAAAACAAGACATTTAGGTGCCTATGTTGCAAAAATTTTTAGAAAAAGCGTCACTGATGTGCTGATTATATGTGTACGAGGCATGTCAGAAAAGTTCCAGGACTGGTGTCACAAAAGATATATTTCAAACCCAAATGGCAAACTACCAGTTTTCCCCTTCAGACGATCAACCAGCACGTCTACCAAGAGATCCTGCGGCGTTTGCTTCGTTCAATGAGCGAGAGGAGGCGAGAGTTGTGGCAGGACAAGTCGTGGCTGCTTCATCATGACAACGGGCCTGCTCACAATGCCCTGAGCATCCGACAGTTCCTAGCTGAGAAGAACATCACCTTGCTGGAGCAACTTCCCTTTTTTTCTTCTTCCCCAAGCTCAAGGGGGTCATCAAGGGGACCCGTTTTGAAGATGTGGACGACATTAAGATGGAGTGCATGGTGGCGTGGCAGAGAAGGCTGGGAAAGTGCCTCCAGGGGGGTTACTTTGAAGGCGAGAAAACCTGTAGCTTGTGTTTGAAATATATCTGACACCAGTCCAGAAACTTTTCTGACACAGCTTGTATAAGCCTAGAGTAATGTTGGTTAAATTTGTTTGTAGTCCCGAGAAGAAGAATGCTTCATACAACATAATTCACAGTTCAAATATACATGGACAAATATATTTGGCCATATACAAGGAGAATTTAACAGTTTTATTTCTCATCTTGACAAAAATCAAGATGTCCTCACTGCTTCTCCCCATGCAGTTTGAAAGTTTGGTAAATTGTGAAATTGCTTTATCTCTCTATTGATATTCATCTTCTTGGCAAAGCTAAATTAAACAGCCCCTGAGCACACATACAAATGACACGCCCAAATCTATTAAGAAAGCAAACTTTGCTGAAGTGCTGAAAACTATTTTTGTGAAAGACCCCCAAAACATGACAGTGTAGTTGTGCAGCTTTAGGAACTGGAGCCAGTGTGGGGTTAGTGTAGCCCTCACCCCTCTGACGACCGGTCCAGCTCCAGCATGCGGCTGTCTTTCGGGGTGTGTTTGGTGAAGATTTCCAGGGCCAGATCCTCATATAGCTGTCGCTGTTCAGGGTCCAGACTCTCCAAGGATTCCAGTTTGATGAAGGCCTGTGAGCAGGTGCCGAAGGCCCGGTTGGCTGCGGAGCAAATGGCGAGCAGAGAGTAGATCTCCACTGCAGGGATGACGTCCTCATACTCGCGCAGGTGAAGAGCTTTAAAAATGGGATAAACAGTGCAAAGTTAGACTTCCTGTCTGGCTGATTCTGGACTGGAAGATAACTTCACTTCCGACAGTTTCAGTTATAAAATGACTATTGAAGAAGAAAAGACAGATCATGTGACTTAGGTCTCATTACTGCTTATTGATAAATATTAAAGACCAAAGATATAAAACTATCAAAATTATGTGGAAAAACTACAAAAGCTGAGCACCTTTGGACTTCATGCACTTTACGAACACTAGATGGCAGCAGAATGCTAAAATAAATCAGAGCCAGGGTCCATACTGTCATTTCTCAGGTGTGTTCAGGTACTTTCTCTACTTTTACCTGGCAGGAAGATTGATCTAATGACTGGTGATTTTATCGTGTATTTGCAAACAGTATATGACATATTATAGTATTTAATTAAATTGGATGACGACATATTGTTGTTTACACATATTGTAACAGATGAGTACAGGAATATAAACACAAGATCAGAACTAAACAATAAGTTCAAAATCTCTTTTTTTTAATGTTTATTTGAAAGAATTTGTTGTCTGAACTGGTGACCAATAGATGTATCACAATTTCCCAGAGCGTTTTGTCTGATCAACAGTACAAAACCCAAACATGTTCATTTTACATGGTTCAAAACCGAAAAGCAGATTATTTTGAATCTCGTGAAGGAAAACTGACAAGTATGTGAAGATCAGAATTGTTAGCAGCTGGTTCTTTGAAGACTGACACATAAATCACTACTAATCATTTCAGCACTACAATATACTTTATGTGACTTAATGATGCACTGACATATCCTGTGTGACTCGATACCTGTGCGCATGGCATTCTCCATGTAGCCTTCATACAGCTGCCTTTGAGCAAGCAGGAAGAAGTGGTACGCTTCTGCTCCACGCCAAGCGTTGTCCACAATACGATTGTCTGAAGATGTTGCATCTTCCTCAAGCAGCCCAGCAAGTGCAAACGTTGCCTATTTACAGTAAATGATACATACAATATTATATACAGTAAATGATGCTTTTCTATACATTTAAAGCGCAATTTGTATTTCTAAAATACTCCATAAACCAGATCTGAAAGCTTCAACTAAAGATAATTTTAACTATTAGATACATACAGAACAGGAAGTGTATACGTATACAGTAACGTCCTCTGCAGTATATTACCTCAGACTTCTTTCCTTTGGCTTTGCTCTGCTGAGACGTCTTCACCTGCTCATGGTAATTTTCAACAAGATGTGCTGCCAGTACGTAGAGCTTCTTCACCCTCAGAGGTCGGGTCCTTTTCTTCGCCTCCTCATCGGCTATCTGCAAAGCAAGAGCCACCGTTGCACTTCTTGCCCACTTTGTTGCATTGTAAACCAAATTTCCCCCCCATCAGTCTACATTCAATGACCCATCACGATCGAAGTGATAACGTGTTTTTAAAAATGTTTGCAAACTTATTAAAAGTTAAAAACTGAAATCTGACATTTTCCAAAGTGTTCACACCCTTAATTCAGCACTTTGTAAGGCTCTTTTGGCAGCAGATAGAGCTTCGATTTATTGAGTGCTTGGATTTCTGCCCAGAGAGCTCAGTTTTTGTTTCATCGGGTCAAAGAGTCTTCTTCCTCTTGCTCTCAGAGTCCATTAAAGTGCAGGTTGACAAACTCCTTGAGGACTGCCACATGCCTTACTCTTGAGCGGTTTCCATTCAACTACTCGGCCATAAGCACCTGATCAATAGGATGAAGCTGAGATGGCCAACCGTTGACCACAGATGTGTGTTGGTGGGAGGTCATTAAGCTTCAGAGAAGACTTTGTTATGGTACTCCTGTACTAGCTAAACTCCCACAGTGCTCAATGCTTCCTAACATGGAACTGTGTGCTTCCTCAGGTCACCACAGTATGTCTATTTGGAGTTACAAGGTGCTACAGCTAATTTACAACTCTTAAAGTGTGTATTATCTAGAAAGACGGTATTGGATTGGGCCTTGGTATCAGCATATACTAAATATTAAATGACTCGAATTGGATTGAATTGGGGGTGAAAAGCCTTAATTGGAACATCTTTAAGTCAAACCTTCAGAAATGATTTATAGCTTTGCTCTGATCTGTGCCTCATCAAAGTTTGATCGTGGAGTCCTACAAAGTACAAGTAAAGGAAACATGACACATCTGACCACAATTCGGACCCACAGGAAAGAGTCTCAATACTTTTGTAAATGAATATATATAATAGCAATAAATATTGCTATTGTGTATTAAAAGTAGATTGACAGAAAAAAATGGGGAGGAAAATGGCAATTTCATTCATTTGAAGTTAAAACTACATCAAAATATGTCAAAAAAGTAAAGTGGTCAGCTTTCCTAAGCATCGATACAAGGTTGTTCACTTGGGAAGAAAATTATTTATTGTTTCAATTTGTTTACTGTAAAAAAATAGCAACAACTTTTTACTTGCTAATTATCTTTAAGCTTTCAAGGATGTTTGATACAAATTTTACCCCAATCCTTTGAAAAATGAGATTAGTAAGGCTTAAAAGGAATCAAGAAATGATTACATTTAGATCCGAGGGCCACATTTCAAAACTTCATCACTAAACAGATATTTGATCCAGAGCTGTAGGATGTAGATCCCATGAGAAGTTATCGGCTGCTAATTTTAGTTCAGTTCCAATTTCAGTTATATCACTGATCTCTTTGTCTGACTATATAAGTGACAAAACCCTTTTTCTTTTCATTACGCTTGTCATAAGTAACATAAGCCTACCTTAAACATGAGTTTGGCTGCATCAAGAAAGTGGTGAGCTTTCCGATAGAGTTCCACCGCCTCCAGAGTTTTATTCTTCTCAAGAAGATGTGAAGCATATTTGGAAAGAAGAGATTTGATCTCCTTCATGTTGTGCGTCCTGGCGAGTTCCACTGCTTTGTTCCACTGTGGGAGAACAGTCATTACAAAATTTCAAAGTCATTGCTTTTTCTTGTAGCTTTTTTAAACACAGTATTTTTCCAAAGCATCTGAAATAACAATCAGAAAAGTCAACACTGCATATGCAATATTTACACGACTTTAGTTTGCAGGAAAAATCAGTTTTTACTTAAATCTCTTTGTGGCTCGAAAAATAACTAAAGTTAGCTGTGAAACATTTGCAACAAGTACAAACATCACAGCTTATGTTATTAGGAAATTGAACCTTTGTTCTTTCTTTCAAGTACATCCTGAACAAAGAACAGTTAAACTTTTTTTTCTCCAAATGTTGACATTTACATTGGAGGAGCGTAGTTTGAGGGCGGTATTCACACTCCGGAGCTAAATATCACTCAGGAAAAGGAGGGAGTGGGAGGACAGCAGGTGCCACACTGACTGCTCTGCTCCAAAGCAGTCAGACTGTGTGTTGAATCTAAAGATCACTGAGGGAAGGATGTGTGGGTTCAGAGTGCCGCTCAGAAACTCTGGCGCCACGAGTTTTCTGTCTGCCTCTCACCTGGTTCAGATGGACACATGTGTCAACGGCAGCTTTGGGTTGGTTGCACTTAAGGTAGGCGTTCACAGCCTGTTCGCACATGCCCACGGTGGCAAACATCTGTCCAATCTCCTGCAACATAAAGACGTGAGAACAGGAATAGAAGAGAGGGATTTATTTAGGGCTAAAGACTCATTGATGTCATGGAGCCTTGAAAGCAATATAATGTTTGGTAAAACCTGAACATCTGGCTTACCGGTAACAGTTTGTGATTCTCTGGCAGAAGAGCAGTGAGCTTTTCAAGGCCATCATAGTCCTCTAACATGTAGTAGCACTCTGCCAGCCTCTCCTGGTTACGGCCCTGAAGATAGTACTGCACTGCGTTGACCCTTGAAGAAGAAGATCATATTTAACAGTTACAGTGAGACTGTGTTTCCTTGATTGAAGGTTACATTTTTTGTTTGTTTTAGAACAGTCACATTCCCATAACTGGTTCTCCCCATCTACTCTAGCTGTGAGGTGATTGCTCCCTAATACTCTTCCAATGTAAGTGATAGGTGGATGAAATACACAGCCTGTTCTGTGCAAAAATATCTTTGAAAGTGACACTAGTATGAGGACATGGATGTGGCAGCATTAAATAGTAAAAGCACGAGATTTCTTGTGGATATATTGCTGTTTTTCCTATACTATATATGGCAACCAGAGAAAGAAAGAGGTCAACAAAAATTCAATACCACTTTTGTCTATCTGCAAAGTAGTCTCCGATTGCATTGTAGGCCTGTTCGAGCAGGGCATCATCACAGTCCCCAGAACCAGTTTTGAGTAGCTGCAGCACCTTGAACCAGTCTCCCAGCTTGATCCGGAGGCTGATGGCGAGGTCCCTACAGAGATACACATATTCGTTGTCCACCACCTTGTCTAAAGAACTGATTCATACTATAAGATGAATGTTATTTTTAAAAAAAATTATGCGGCTCACTGTACCTGCGATCCATGTCCAGGTACATGCGGTCAGCTTCCTCAAACCTGCCAAAGTAAGCTGCCACTTCTGCTTGTTTCATGGGCTCACTCTGCAGGTTGCCCAGGCGCTTGACAAACTCAATGCCCTGGTAGTCCTTGCAGCGGACAAAGGCCTGCTCAGCTGTCTTCAGATCCAGTTTCTGGAGGGCTGCCTCAGCCAGCAGTCGCCTGATGGGTTCATAACAGAGACAAATAGAGAGAGCGGTTAGCTATTATCACCAATGCTGTATGGCATGATGTGTATGCATATATCACTACACCCAGTCTGTTTAATTTAGACAAACTGGAATGGACAAATCTCAATATTTCTAAGACTTTATAACAGTCTTAAGTGAGTGTAAAAGCTATCTTTATGACAGCAACTGTGTCTGCTGATGAGAACAGGAAGAGCCTTTGTGTTCATGTTGCCAGATTTTGAGGGATCCTGCAAGAACTGACACATCAGCTAGACAACATACAACAGCAGCAGTGATCAGTAAAAATTGATGACATGGACAAAACAACTTAAAAAATAAGAAAAATAAAAAATAAAAATCCAATGCTGAATCATAAGCATAGGTAGCACATTTTGGATTTACCAGAGTCTTGGGTGAGGATTGTCTTCAATGAATTGTGAAGCATCTTCAATGCCCACTTTTTCAATCAGTGTGCGACTGTCTCTCAGAGAGCGGATTTCAAAGTTGATGAGGTTGTCTTTGTTTGGCCTCTCTGGATCCTGGAAAACAACATTCCTTGATAAAGTGATCAATTAGCATTTTGCTTTCACCTGTTGAGGGATAATCAACGTAGAAGTAACATGTATGTCAACATAATTCTTAAACTACTGTAAGTCCTTCTACTTTAAGAGATTTAAAAAAAGGAAAAAGGAAAACGGAATAATAAAGCTAATAAAATAGGTATACTGACATTAAAGTAATTGGTAATTTTTAAATATCAGTGCAATTGTGTCTGAGCATCATGTAACTACAGAACAACTTTACTCAAACCTTTACCTTCATGATTTCATCAAGCAAGACAGATTTGATTTCCAGGTCCTCAAAGTTGCAGATGTATCCAGATGTTTGGATGGGTTCCTGTTTTTTTAAAACACAATAAATAACTGCAACAGTTTAACTCGGATTGAAGAATTGTTAACTTTGTAACAATATTACAATACAGTTGAATTTTCAGCTGTAAATCAGATGTACTTATAGATCACCTCTGGGTCCAGGTTCCTAAAGACGTACATCCTGGTCTTCTCCATCATGGCAAACAAGTCGGGGTTGTCATTCGCCCACTTCATGTCCCAGACATCTTTGCGCTCAAACTTAGATGGATCTCCTGCAGATGTCTGGTTTCCTGTGCTGTCATCTGTGGAGGCACGAACCTCCAGGTCCAACAAAGTCAGCACGCCTGCGATGTCGATTATGGCAAGACGACTAAAGAAAACAATGATTCCATGTGACAGCAGTTTACAGGATAAATTCAAAATAGAACACATTAAATAAACTGTATTGGGGTGATAAAGAGTGTCTCTACATTATCACAATCTGCTACACCAAAAACAGAGACTAATGTTTACCTGGAATTGCAGTTCAAGGAGAGATAATAGGCTCTGTTGTTCAAAGTGTATTTCTGGATGAGAACAACATTTGGAAGGCTGTATCTGTGGATGGTACCAGACTCACGACCCTGTAAGAACAGACACTTTTAGTTTAATCTTGATTTCACTGTATGATTTCAGATTCTCCTATAAAAAGAAAGGCATACATACCACAATCAGGGTCTTATCTGTTGCTGTAATGCAACAGATTGGATCTCGAGTGGCCTGAAATTAAACAGAAATACACATACTGTACATATTGTATTTTTACAAATATTTTATCAATATATTTAGAGTTGGTTAAACTTATTTCGAGACTTAGATTTTTAAACAAATGACTGGTTGAGTGAGCAATATCCTGTCTGAAGGACATTTTATTTGAATGCAATTATATGAAAAAGGGTTCAAACTAAACACAATAAGAATTTGTTTTAAAAAAATCACATGCTTTACTGCACTTGGTTTTTGATTCTGTGCGTAAAATGTGCAAGACAAGAGATCATATAGCTTCTTACTGTGAAGGCTTTAGCAAAATCTGGACCACTGTCCCCACCTCCAGTTGGATTGCTGTCAATGTGATACACCCTAGAGGGGCAGGAAGTGAGAGCATGTGTGAAAGAACGAGGGGGACAGGCAGACAGACAAACAGCTGCTTGTTGCCCCAAGTTGACCTGTGGTCCAGGTGCTAGGATGGTCCTGGCAGAACACTGGGTCATTCCCAGCCTGTCTGGAACCTCAGTGGCATTTGATTTAGATGAACGAATCCCTTTCATTGTGCTGTCAGTGTAACAGTGAGTCACTGTAACAGTGAGTCAACAAACCTGAGGCTTCATCCACTGACTCATAGAATCTAGCACTGTGGTGATCTTACCTTCCTGTAACTTTCCATGATCTGCTTGATGTGCCCTGTAGGTCCTGACATCGGCAATCTATCTCCCTACTCATCTTCTGCTTGTCTGCAACATGCCTTTTTTAAAATAACTTGTGAGATCCAGTTTAGATGAAGTTTCACTCTGTTGTAAATATTCTACATATTTCTGAAAAAACTCACCTTTCCCGTCCCTCCTTTTTTGTTCTGTTCACTTGGTTGATCTCCAGGGCAGTCAGTTTCTTTGCCACTCTGTATTGCCACAAGTAGAAAGCTTCTTTGGATGCAGCGATGACATGCGTCTTGGTCATGGTGACAAACATGGGATCTGAACAAATAAACAAGTGGCAGATTTAATTACAAATATCAGTATAGACTGTGTATATTTTTTGTGTCCATTGGTACCAAATTTATTTTCACGAACTTCATATTTCTGTCATTTTACGGATGAAGTGTGTGCTCAGCTTTTGGCTTCCAAGCACAGAGGATCACCAAAGGATTTTAAAACTTTCAGCTGGTTTTATTAAGGTGTATATTGTATTTGGTTGGTTATTGAAACAAAACACAAAATACAGTTTATTGTCTTACAGTGAGCTACACCAAACTACTTAAACAAATCTGGAAAAATAACATTTGTGAGTCATTGTAAATCTGGTCTGTACCTTTAAATGAGAAACATATTTTCTGTGTGGGTAATTTCTAACACACCAGTTCTGAGAGAAAAATACAGGGTGTTCTCAAACAGTGTGACTTTGCCTGTTTGAACACAAAAAGGCCACAAGAGGAGCCACCTCCAAATGGCACACACTTCACCCTTTCACCATTTACCAAGCTGGGATATCTGAAGTCTGTCCAGACCACTGAGTCTGTTAAACCTGTGACCACGTCTAGTAGAAACAGAATGCTGAATGACTACGCGACATAAAGACGCCAAGTACTCACTGCTATAGGAAACTGTAAGCTCATGAAGTAACTGGGTAGCAGGAGGCAGGATGCCAGCTACAACGTCTCCATACACATGGTGTGATCTCTCACACTGGTGTGAAGAAATACACCAACCTTATGCTAAACCTGGACTTTGATCATTCCACTGCTGCTCCACAAGATTGCTACCATGTTTATTGTATGTGAGTTTGCAGGGCACACACAATATAAGGAACTTCCCATTAAACAGAGGCATTACAAGGTTGATTTTTCTCTCTTCACTTCACTTACCAATCTCAATGTATTTTGAGTCCAGTGGAGTTCCGATGGAGTTGCACAGAATCAGGACATACTGAAAAACACACAGCAGAGCGACATTATTCTGAAGGTCAAAGCATAACTCTGTGTCAAAACAGATAGTCCTCTTTTGGGGTGTGAGGTTTTAAATTGTACGTTACCCTTGCATGACTCCCAGACTCTAACTCAGCATCCTCCTGTGAGGCAATGCATTAGAAAAACAGGAGGCAAGACAGCAGAGAAACATTTGTGATCCTTGCTATTTCAGATCACTCTATATTCACTATTTACATCACCTTCCCTATTGTATTTCTTCACTGCTACTCAGTAGAGTAAGATTTTTTAAAAAGCAATAGAAAATTCACATAGTGCAGTAACATATGCGTCAAGTCAGTCTGCAATGTTTCATAAACATTACAGATCCTTTTGTTTGGCTATCCTCTCACTGTTAGGATGTGTAATCTGTCAGTGCTCGTACCTGAGGCTGGGTGTCGTCTGCCTTGCTGGCCAGGATGCAGAAGTCCCCAGATGTGGTGATTGACATCAAGCTCTTGACATATTTGACAAACTTCTCATTGTTTTTGGTTTCCCAGAATACCACACAGTATTCTTGTCGCTCTGGTTTTGTGTAGGCGTACACCACCGTGCTGCAACAGTAGCCCCACTGTTAGGAGACATGACAAGGCTGGTAAGATTCACCTAAACCCCGAGGTAGGCATGTAGTCACAGACAGTTTCGTTCCTGACCTCTAAAATCAGATCTACCTCAAACTGACAAGAAATTAGATTGACAAAACTTTATTAGGCTTCCTTTCTGACTTGTTTCTACAATTGTTTTATGAAACCCCAAAAATACTTAGTAGGTGAACTTCTACTATAGATGAAGTCTGGCATTAACAAAAGCAACACACACTCACAGATGTATGCACTGTGTGTAACTGTGAAACTGCTGCAAGGAGTTATTTTAGGCTAGTGGGTCGAATTGATGTGACGACCTGTTAATCCGCCCTGATGAATACTGCATATTTTCAGCTGGACAATACGTTTTAACATTCTCAAGGGTTTATCTAAAAAATGTAAAGATTGTTTCTTTTCCCTGAAGTATCTCTGATTGGAGTAAAGAGTGCTGCTCCTTGGGCAGCATGAGTCACGGGTGTTGGCATTTACCTTATAATCTGGCCTAATGTTGGCAAAATAGATGTAGGAGTCCACAGCCAGGCCGATTCGCAGCCCTCCTCCCTCCCAGGCAACTCCTGACATCTGCTTCCCAGGCACTTTGAGAGTTCTTAGATGCTGTGTAAACACAGAAGATCATTAACAATGCACAATTTCACATTTTTAACCATCCCACAGCATTTTGAGAGCCCAGCTGGGGTTAGTGTGGGATTTAGGATTGTAAGGTTGTTAGATACAGTATTGCCATGGCTGCAAAATCAAGTCTTCTTGATCTCTTGAGTAGCTAAAATTGTATTCAGTTTCTTTAGAATTACCGTGATATTGTATTATCTTGTCTTGGGATCAGCCTTCACTTAGGCCCACATAGAGCTAGCTTACTGAAGGAAATGGGTGTGCATTTTTTGGTGAGAAAGAGACCATAAAGGACAAACTAGTCAGGTATAGTGTGTCTTTTTGTTTGTACCTGCACAGCAAAATTTAGATTTATCAGCAGATTTATCATGTGCACTTTCCTTGGACATGAAGTTGTGTTGTTGTTGCAGTTTAGCAGATTACTGTGAGGATTACTGATTTGTACTAAACAGCCCCACTTACAAAATATGTCCAGGCAGATTTATGCTGTAACATATGCTGTGAGTCATAACATAAGATTCCTCAGATATATACAAATCACAACAACACATCATATTCTTCAGCCCAAACAGTGAATTTTGCCTGAAGATCAGTTTGCAGCTATAAAGCTCAACAACTATTTCGCAGTGTGCTGAGATTTCTTTCTTTCAAACCTCAGGTGCCAACATACATACATGTCAATAGTAGTATTGACATACAAATGTCAATAGTACACAGCCTAGACTATATAATAGTGACATGTGGCATAAATCTAACTATTAAAGTTCACCCTCACCTCTCCAAATGGCGTGTAGAACTGCACCACGTTGAACTCTTTCTCCATATTTGAGGCTCTGAGGGAACCTGCCACTGCCAGCACACTGCCACAATGGTTCCACTGGATGCTGACCACATTCATCAAAGTGTCAATACACACTGGGTCTGCAGAAAAAGCAGCAGCACAGAGTCACAGCATTAGCAAATATTAAGTGTTATGTAGCAAATGAGTATAAATAAGAAACCACACAGCAATGTTTGAAGGATTTTTGGTTGCTTACTTTCATCATTCTCATAACGCATGATCTGGCATCTTCCATTGTCGAAACAGATCGCAAGACATGGGCAGTCGGGCTCGACGTAACCCCCGGTTCCTGCATACCAGTGGATACCTGCTATACTCACAGCTCCAGTCGCATTACTGAGACAGCTGATGGTCATTTTCATCTGAAACATGAAACAATTTATAACAAATCACACATACTGATGTATAATCAATAAGCACCAGTCAAATTGCTATTCATTTCCTTTTACTTGTGGATGCATGGCAGAAATATATAGCAGTGATGATTTAGTTTCAAAATCTATAAAGTCAGAAATGTTCAGATCTTCCTCACACAGCAGGGGCTGGTATCCACAGTTATTTGTAAACCACAGACAGGATCATAGCTTTCAGTTGAGATAGTTTGTCCTATTATAGTTCTTCCCAAACCCACCATTTCTGTGCCTGAAGTGCCCAGCAAACCTACAAGCTATAACTTAAGCTCATAAACTCACTATGAAGTTTCCTTGATTGTCATAGATTTGTACTTCTCCATTGGCCATGCCGAAGAGAAGGATCTTGCTGTCTGGAGACCATGCCACATGAGCCAGCTGACTTCCCTTTAGCTCCTTTCCCCAAATCCGGTTTCCTACAAAAACAAGCCAATTATCCTACTGTACATATTCATATCTGCTTGCCCAGAATGTGAACAAAACCATTTGGAATTTAGTGAAAAAAATATATATTGTAAAGCAGCTTACCATCTACAGATCCAACAATGACAGCCCCATCTTCATACACAATGCAGATCTTTTGACCATCAGCGTTCCAGCTCATGCTCCTCACCACTGACTTGTTCCTGTTGTTGATCATCTCCTCATACCATGCACCTTAGGACGGGACAAACAAAGACAACTGTTATAAAAGACACATTCATTACAAAGCAACCTGTATTAGAGTATGACTCCTGTAGTCACCTTTGTAAAGCATCCATACAATGATGAGTCCATTCTGGTCACTGGTTGTCAGCTTTTCATATTGTTCGTTCCACGTGACCACTTGCACTGCACCTGCACGTATGGTAATCATAAAGTGTTAGATCATTCTCCTTTGGCTTACTTTAGGTCTGCGCACTCAGTTTCTGTTTTGTGGACACTGCCTGTTACTAACATCCTATAATGAAAACAGGTTTGACAAAGATTCAATTCAGCTTACCACTGTGTCCCTCTAGCGTCTGGTTCATCGATAGGTTACTGGGTGCAGCAAGACCTTTGAGTTTGGCATCATCTGTTGACAAGGACCGTAGAAAGAAATCAGAACACAAACACAGTCATACAATCCTCAGTGAGTAAACTTATGAATACATTTTAAGGCCAGCACCCATCTTGTTTATCATAGTTACCACGGCAGGTCTTTCTAACACACAGAAAGGGCAAACTGGTATCATTTCTGCTAATAGTGATTGTACATAGTGGCACCAGTAATGAGGCTTATGAACATTTTCAAAAGATTTCCTTCACACTGTAAGAGCAGCCATCTCACAAACCCTCAAATCTAAATCACCTGAGCATTATGTAACAGGTCTGAACGGAATAAATACACTTTGGACACATGGCCGAAAGTAGTGCATGTTTGATGTTCAATGCAAACACATTTTTTAAACCATTTTTCACAGTCTAATTTCACTGAAGAATTCAATGTTATTCTGGCTGAAGTGGAATATTTAAAAATCAGCAACAAAACTTTACTAGTGCAAAGCAGCTGAAAACAGGCCCCCCAGCACTCATCTGTTTAAGAGTCAACAGTAGTTAAAGGCAGCAGATGAAGGTGATGTGACACTGCATTGGCCATGAAATGGGTTTACTGTGCTTTTGAGAGTATTTAGGTTTTCATTTTAATGCAGAAATCATACAGCCTACAGTTGTATTGGAATTCATGACGACCGCACCAACAAACCTGTCTGAGTTTCAAGCTTCAGCACTCTCAGGAGACCATCGTCTCCTCCACAGGCGATGAAGCCTTGATCTTTGTTCCAGGAGACACATTTTAGATGGATATTGTTGGGAATAGCGATCTATAAAACACAGATAACAGTCACATTGTTGACCAACACTACGACTTAGCTGACACGTTGATGGGTGTTTGCTGAGCTCTCACCTTCTTGCTGAGGTAGATAAACATGATGCTGGTGATAACGTTTACAGACGTCTGTCAGTCAAATGAAGCGTAGTTATTCTGTTTAGCATAACAACACACCAGCCTACCGCCGGTTAGCAAACTGAGAAGCCAAAGCGAGCTAACATTTTCTGTCGACACCAAGCGGCCTCGATATGGTAAAGTTAGCCTACAGCGTTAGCTTAGCTAGTTAGCAGTTGACGTTCAGAGCCTAATGATACAGTTACGTAGAGCCGAAGACGCTCATGATTTTATAACCTCGCAAATTTAAAGGCCGACTACAATTATAGGAAAATACAACTTGCAAACGTTTTGGAAAGCGTTCAAATTCCACGTTTCATCGCTTTTGTTAGCAGACTTCAAGGCTCAGAGGCTGGAGCTTCCCTCGGTCTCCCGTGGTAACCAAAAACCGGAAGTGTAGAGTTTGGGCGTACCTGGTACTTGTAGTTTTTAGTGTTAGCTCTCAGGAGAGACCGCAAATAGGCCTCCTTATTTATTTGAGCTGTTTATTTGGTTTTTATTTGGCACAGTAGTTGTCGTGATTTCGAGAAAACCGCTTTAATTGACGAAAACTATTGTCCCACCACATAACTGATCAACTGAAAGCCAAACAAATCTCCACTAAGCAAACCAATGAAGATATATTGTGTTTCATTCGTGGCTGACTTATTCAGAGCTGTATTTTTTAATTGATCAAACTGTGAATTATAATTTGAATGTTTTTAAAGATGCTTCTTAATCAACAGGGCAAACACACAATACAGAGGACAAACAGGATCCATGGTTTTAGAATATTTATTTGTCGCTACATACGCAGTAGAAAATATACAGACAAGTTGTTATGTATCACAAAAGTACCACAATACATCATGCACATTACTGTCAGTTTACACCACGGCTGTATGAAAGAAGAGTATACAGTACATGTGTATTGTATGAGGAAAACACAGTGTCATGTTTCCAGAACCTTGAATTGAAATTTGGACTGCTGCCAGAAAGAAAAAGACTTTTCACGTGTGCAAAGTACTGAAGCAGTCCAGTCAACCTTTAACTTTCTAAACTGTATGTAGTCTTCCCCTAAATAACTGTACCTGTCTGTTACAAAAAAAAATATTTTGTGTATCAAAGAAAAGGATTATAGTAATGCCCTGTGATTTAATATACCCTGGGCCATTTGGATCAGAGTATATTTTGATCTTTTCTACAAGCTAAGACTGCAACAACACAAACAGTGCGCTTGTTGCATAAGAGATTAGTTGTTGTATTATACTGTGGATGGAGACTTTGTGTTCTGCTAAGAACCCTATACTACATGGCTCCAGAAATACTCCAAAAGTACTGAATACACAACAAGAACGTGATACAAAATGTTTTCCTCTAAAAATAATTTAAACAATATTTATGAAAGCATAGACTGAACTTTTAACATGTTAATTCCAAATAAATATTTTGTTCTGTAAATTCCTTAATTATCTTACATAATTTTAATCTGAACTCAATGACTGTAACTGTTAGCAGGGAATGTTGTTTTTCTTTTAATTATGCAAGCACATGTACCCCTTTACACCAGTTACACCTGACTTTACTGTAAGAAGAAACTACCTACTGTGTTGTGAATGTAAGATTACAGTTTTATGATATTAAACAACGCTGCTGCCACCAGTTCACTGGATGAGAAATGAATACTACGCACATTTTCAGTCAAATATTAAGACATTTGTAGGTCACAGATGAATTCCGCTGGTCGAGAAAATTGGATGTCCGGAAAATGTCTTCAGATGGCATTGTTGTTTCTAATATTGCTGTTGGCCCTCAATCAGGTTCACTTTGTCTGAAAGCTCATCCAGTAAGCAGATAGTTAAGGAAACAGAATTGTAATAGTGTGGTTGATATTGTGACACTAGCCATAGATTTATTATGAATCAACAGATTTAAAGGTTAGAATCAGCTTCAACTTACGGCCATTAAAAGTAAGAGACAAACTGATTACTGCATCTATCCAAGCTGTTCCTGCAACAGTGTTTTAAAAACACAATATGAAATCATCTCATAATTTCGCAGTTTTACAATCTTAGTAGCAAATTCAGTTTGTGGACCCGCCTGGGGTTGGGAAAAGGATATGTCTTCTGCTCAGCTCCTGAATGGTTGACTGCACTTTTTTCTGGAACAAAATTTGAGCTTCACACATGCAGGCATCTTGAGTTATTTCACCTCTCATCTCCTCTGAAAGACAAATATAAGAAGACAGTTGAAGAATGTGAGAGGCGTTTCATCATATCTTGCGTTTTTGCTTTAGTCACTCAGTAGAAAGAAGCAACGCAGACAATCTACGTTCCCATTTGAAGATTCATTTTTAAGGCTCCAAAGAATCGTTGTTAGTCTTCAAATTGGAAACTATGTTGTAGGTTAAAGGTAGGTGTTGTATTCTAAACTTAAGGATACTTGATTGAAATGTGTACAGCAGTCAGTTTTAGGCAAAATCAAGAGTTTTCTTTTGTAAGTGAAATTAGTAAATATATTAAAACTTTTCAGTCAGTTAAACTACTCAAACATCACCCATGACTACTCACTTACTGAGGTCAGGTATGGACACCTTCAGCTGGGATTTTAACACACATAATAATCATTTAAGCAATCTATACACAAACATGCACAGCCACAAATCACTGCAAGAGATTCGGTTCCAACAGACAAATTCAATCCAGTCCAATCTTTAGTTGGACCAAAGTTCCTTATTAGCCGATAGCATTCCTTGAAGGTTTTTCACTCCTTACACTGGCACAGTACACTTCTATATTCCATAGTGTACTGGACCAGTACAGCTGGACTTAGCAGCTTTGGTAACAGTCAGCTGCAGACTTCTCCACAACTGAAGAATGCAAAAGGAAAGACATCATTGAAATCATATAGTTCTGTTCAATTTAAAGTTACACAATATAATCGTAAATCTACAGAAACTGGTAAACACACCCCCCCTATTTACTGTGAGTGCTGGTTCTGGTCTGCATCCACAAAACCTCACAACTTTGCACAAGGTTACAGGGTTGGAGAATCACAGTAGTCACAGAAATGCGTTGACAGTCCTCATGCTTCATTCTATTTTGCACAGAGCTCTCCACTGAGGTGTTAGCTAACCGTGGACGCACCACTGTTACTACCTATAGCTGATGTGATCTGCTGAATTCAGGATCATTTTTGATAGCACATACTGCATGGAACAGACTGAAGAAATCTTTAAAATTTTGCAGTGGTGACATGGAAATCAGGTTGTCTATGCCGAAGAAGATCATTGTTTTTGACGCAGCCTTCAAGGCAGCCAATACTTTACACTGCATATCCTAGCGGAATAATTATGGTGACCCAGTAGAAGCAAAAACACAATAACCACAATGGCTGAAGCAAATCTTCAGGCAAGGTAGTTGGGCTATCTGACCTTGTAAGACATTAGCTATAAGTCTGCCATCCCATGCATTTCCATTTGAGCCAATATATCCAGCATGTTCCATTGTCTGCATTAATCTGTCAGGTACAGAAAAACCACAGTTGCTGATGTTAGATGGTTGCATTCTGCACTCTAGGCAGTCTGTGCCATAAGCTCCTTACAGTCAAGCCTTTCTCTTTACCGTGGCATCAAATTCTTTCTTTTCTTCTGCTGCTGCTGGCGTCTAACAGATATGTGCAAGGTGTCCTTTGGTATCAGTGTCACCTGCATCAAAATGAGATCCAGTTTTCTAGTTTAAAAAGCCTCATGGGGGCCGGCGCTATCGCTCAACTGGTTGAGCTGGTGACCCATGTACAGGGGCTGTAGTCCACTATGCAGCGGCCATGGGTTCGAATCCCGCTCATGGCTCTTTGTTGCAAAGACACCCTCCACAGACACCACAATGTGTGTTTCCAAAAAGTGCAAACTCTTACGTGAGCATGTTTTCTGGTCTGCATTCAACATATATCCCCCTCGACACTTGCAGTTGTAAGAATCTCCATTGCTGATACAAATATGTTGGCAGTCATGTCCCTGAGTACATGCATCTGAACCTGGAAAGACACACTAAATGACTGGGTACCTCAGTCAACAAACTCTTTGCTGTCAGCCCTATAATATTCACGGAATCCCCTGTTAAAACACCATCATGTGATGAATATATTACAAGTGCCTCAGTAGTTCTTGGTCTGTTATGGGATAACATTAAATACCTCCAGATACTGAAAAAAATGTTGAAGGTAGGAAGTTTCTTACGTGAGCATGTTTTCTTGTCCACATTCAGCACATATCCCACTCGGCACTTGCAGGTGTATGAGTTCCCATTGTTGACACATATGTGCTGGCAGTCGTGTCCCTTGGCACATGCATCTGAACCTGCACCTGAAAAGACAAGCTCACACCTCAGTGATTTATTGCATCAGAAACAATCACTTGGCTTGATGAAGGGGTTTTGGACTCAGGTCTTTGTAAAAGAAGTGTATCCCACAGCCCTTAGACGTATACCTTTCATCAGGCCCAGTCTCCCATATCTCCTTCACTATGAGTGAATTCTTGCACTGCTCACATACATTTTTAATGATGGAAAATATTTTTGAAAAAGGTTTTAGTGCTGTGATGAATTATGCCTGTAGGGATACTTAGGGAAGCTGCTCATACCACAGACATCAAATATGCATACTGAAAAAAAGTTCTTACTTGAGCATGTTTTCTGGTCTGCATTCAAAATATATCCCGCTCGACACATGCAGACATACGAGTCACCACTGTTGACACAAATGTGCTGGCAATCATGTTCCTGGGCACATATATCCGATGCTGAAAGGAAACACTTCCACATCTGACTGACTGATTCTGATGAGATCCATCATGAGCTCTTCACTTGTTGTGAACTCTCTGAAGGGGTAAATCTCATTCATAAAGTTAATGAAATCTGTGACCACATGCTCCATTTCTATCACTGTTATTTTCAGTTTTAGTAACATATCAGTGAAATTGTGAAATGTCCAGGTTCTTACGTGAGCATGTTTTCTGGTCTGCATTCAACACATATCCCATCTGACATTTGCATATGTACGAGTCATCAGTGCTGACGCAAATGTGTTGGCAGCCGTGTCCCTGGGAACATGTATTCGATCCTGAAAAGAAAGACTTTCACATCTACCTTCCCCAATTTACATCAATAAGAGAACTCTTGGTAAGTAGAACTCATTATGGTGGAGCTCTGCAAATGATGGATTCTGAAGCAAGCCTAAGACACATCTGAAAGAAAGGTCCACTTTTCTTACGTGAGCATGTTTTCTTATCTGGGTTCAACTCATATCCCACTCGACATTTGCAGGTGTATGAGTCATCACCGTTTACACAAATGTGCTGGCAATCATGTCCATAGCCACATGGATCAAAACCTGAAAAGAGACCACATGTGGTATGATATCTCATATCATTAGTCAAATAGACCTGGAGCCTCTGATTGACCACTGATCCTTTCACAGCTGATAGTAGCTATAGTTAAATGTTCTCTGCCTCATTCTTCTGTGTGTCTTCAAGGGTAGACACTTGTGAAGCTTTACAAATGATATACATCATAGCCATGAAAACAATACAGTACACCTGTGTCTATTACTATTATTAAGAACAAACTACATATCTGATGTCCAAAACTATCCAAACTTTAATCCTCCTTTTGAAGGCCTTTTAAACTTTACCTAAGTACCAGGACGTGTACATTAAGGTTATGATTGTGTCACTTTATGAGAACAGACTTTCCCTGAATGCAGACTTAATAATTGTCAATTTTGACACAAATATGCTTGCAGTCATGTCCTGTTGGTACATTTGTCTGAACCTAGTAAAAGGTCCTTTACTTAGTGTAAATGCATCCACCATGAATTACACAACAAGTTTTGGAGCTTCAAAAGGCTACAGTTGCACTTACAAAATATGCTAGTTATATGCAAATCAATCCCAGGCTCTGTCCAAAAAATAATTTGCATTCAACTGTTGAAACTATTTTTAACAACTTGCGTGAGTATATCTAGCAAACACAAGATGATTTCTGTAGTCTTTTATCACACATCAGGAAGTTTCACTAAACACCAGATGCATATCAAAAATAAAATGCCAGTTCTTACGTGAGCATGTTTTCTGGTCGGCATTCAACACATATCCCTCATGACACAAGCAAAGGTATGAATCATCGTCTTTGACACAAATATGTTGGCAGTCACGTTTCTCATCGCATATGTCCAAACCTGAAAAGAGACACTTACAAAGCTAACGCATTTGTGAAACCCACAGCCTACTGTGCAGCTTATGATGGGAAAAGAAAGATGAACATTTTATGAAGGATGTGGACATATCTTCAGCACCTTTTCCATCATTTAATCAAATACCTACATGTAAAGAATGCATTTATGTAATGACCCACAAAAACTGCATGCAAGTCCAGATTTTTAGCTCTGCATGTTTTCCTCAGATGCAACCACACTAAATCATTCCATTTGCCTCTATGCATCAGGGCACTCATTCAAAATAAACTGCATCAACTGTACATTACAGTGTCTCACAAGCTCTTATTGTGAATATTTTTGGCCAACACAAACACTTCTATCTTTCACGAAATTGCTTTTGCAGCATTTAACCAAGTACCTCCAATATTGGCAATTGCCACTTTGCACTAGAACATTTACAGTGCCTAAAGAAAGTATTCAACCATCTCGAAAGTTTTCTCCTTTTATTGCTTTTCAGCATTGCATCATCAATTGTCAATTTAATTAAGCTTTTTTAGACAAGAATTTACGAAAAAGACTCTTTCATGTCAAAGTCAAAACATTTCTACAAAGTAATGCCAATTTTTAAGCATATAAATGTAAACTAGCATTTCTATATGCACTGTATATCAAACACAGTACAGACACACATAGAGCTAATATCCACAGATAGTTTGTCCAAGACCATCATTTGTGAATGCTTAGGTTAGGTTAAGAAAGGCCAGAATCATTTCAAAATGCACAGCACCCTATACCCTGTGCTTCTATCTCCACATTTCATACAATGATACTGGTTATAGTAAAGCACAGACATTGCTAAGAGATCCATATCCACTCATAAAGCCCGAGTTCTTACGTGAGCATGTTTTCTGGTCTGCATTCAACACATATCCCTCCCAACATTTGCAGATGTAGGAGACATTGTTGTTGACACAAACATGCTGGCAGTCATGTCCCTGTGCACATGTATCTGAACCTGAAACGAGACACTCGCATTTGTAACTGAGCCACCGGCAGGAGCTTTCAGTACATCACTGTGAGTCAATTTATAATTTAAGTGATGGTCATATACTCCATACCTCTCATACTTTTTTTTAAAAAATCCATTTAGTGAAATAAATATCAGAGAAGTCTGAAACACTGCACCTCACATGCATCTGAAGCATAGAAATAAAATTCAGGTTCTTACGTGAGCATGTTTTCTGGTCTGCATTCAACACATAGCCCTCTCGACACTCGCAAAGGTAAGATTCACCATTTGCGACACAAATGTGATGGCAATCATGTCCCTGGATGCACACATCCGATCCTGAAAAGAGACACTTCCACAGCTAACACTTCCACCATCAGTTAGGACTCCTGAGTTTGTTGTGGTGCTCAGGACAGAAACAGTCACATACTGTATGTCTTTTTTCTTCATTTAAACAAGCAGTAGTTAATTTCTCTTATAAAGCAGTGACACTGCACTTCCAAAAATGCACATCAAAGGTCCTGACAGGGTCTTACGTGAGCACGTTTTTTGGTCTGCATTTAACATATATCCTGATCGGCACTTGCAGATGTAAGAGTCATCACTGTTTTCACAAATGTGCTGGCACTCATGTCCATGGGTGCATGGATCAGAACCTGAAAAGAGACACATCCATATGCGGGTAACATTTAATGACATGTAGAGTTTGCCCTGTTGGATGTTCTGTCTGGCCATTGTTCTTTTTCAGTTGGATAAAAACTGGCTGCAGCTCACACATCTGCATCAGTCTTTGTCCTAATTCTAAAAGTTATCCAGGCTGAGGTCAACAGCTGACAGTATACAAGAGCAAGCCAGTACTTAGTCAGTGTATCTAATACTGATACATTCAGTGTCAGCAGATTTGCAGTTTGCCACACAAGAGGCACGAATAGCATTTGTCTGTACAAAGAGTCTCAACAGCTCTGGGCCATTCATAATTATATTATTTTTCTAGTCCACATGACAACAAGTTTGTCCAGCAGCAAAACCTGCTGGTTTCTGAGCCTGAAACAATGAGTTATCTGACCACATGAGTCCCAAGACATCTGCCATGGATCCACTGAGCTTCAAAGGAACAGCTACCAAAGCTAAACGTTACTGGTAAGTCTATATTTTTGCCTTGCCATCACATAGTAAGATGCCACCACTATTTGTATTACTGTCATTCCCCTTTAGCCACTGGGGAAATGGGATAACTAGGAACTTCAAGCAGCTTGTTGCCAAACAGCAATGGGGCTGGAAAATGAAACCAACATGGATGTGACAAAAAACTGCAGGTCCGTGAATGTCCACTTCAAGCTGGCTCAAAAAGGAATCAATGCCCATAGAGCCCCTATGTTAAAATGTCCAACTTTACAGCAGAAATAATCATGTTTACAGTGCGGTACGGTCGACTAAGACATTACAATTGCCAATCAGACTAAATTTAAGACTACATCAAAACAGCCTTCTTATTCATTTCCAAGAGACTGCTGTGCTGACAGAACCATGGTAATCCAACAAAAAACTCATAGGGATCAAGTTTGCTGTAACAAAGTGGAACCTTCTTCAGTAAAACACAACTCTGCCAATCAAAGGCATCTTTTAGGTTACTTTTACCAAACCAATATACTGTCCATGCAGGTTATAGGACACCTGAGACAAATCCACAGAGAGGAGGTTACAGAGGTGCTTTCACAATATTTTCCAGTCTGCATTCAACACATTTCCAAAGGGCACTGGTAGAATGAGACTAACGGACCACCATTTCTTTTACAGTCACAACTCTGTTTGTTCTCCATCTCTCAGAGCATTGATGCAGTCTCCCTACTGACAGCTGTCCAAAGAATGTTTTCGACAAGATTTGCACAATCAAATGCAACGACGTTCTCAGGACACTGCACCAAATAAAGGTATGAAATGTGTCTGTAAGTGTTCTTACGTGAACAGGTTTTGTTGTCTGCATTCAACACATATCCTTCGTAACACATGCAGACATATGCGTCACCATTTTTGACACAAGTGTGTTGGCAGTCATGTCCCTGGGCACACGTATCCAAATCTGCAAAGAAACATTTCTATTCACAGTCGTCATAAGAACTGACCTGCACCTGACAGAGTGCAAGTTAAAGCTGAACTGAGCCTCCACCTCTCACTGTGTAGAGTATCTTAAATGTTTTCTAGGCTAGTATTAATCAGTGACCCAATCACTCTTGTTTCAAGATGGCATAAAGTTGTAACTGCTGATTCCAATTCAACGTGATCGTACAAATTCTTGCCAAGCAGTCGACTTCAGTGCTGTGATCTCACCAATTCCCAAGTATTTTAGATCGTGTACATACAACATCCAATTTGTAGGAAATCTGTCACAACATCAAGTTTACTAGAAAGGTTCAGGTTCTTACGTGAACATGTTTTCTGGTCTGTGTTTAACACATATCCCATTCGACACTCGCAGATGTACGAATCATCAGTGCTGAGACAGATATGTTGGCAGTCATGTCCCTGGGAACATGTGTCCAAACCTGAAAAGAAAAACTTCTTCATCTGATAAACATGAAGTTCTAACGGTGGGAGTCATTATGGAGCTTTTGACTGTTACTTTTACAGGACATATAAACTAAAGCAGTTCCTGTTCAGCCAAAATATGCTGTGCCCACCTTAGAGAGTCCCTCACCAGCTCACACAATGCAAATGGAGACCACACAGAAATGTCATGTAAAACACATAGAAACCAGTCAAAAACAGACAGCAAACAAATTCTTGTTCTTACGTGAGCATGTTTTCTGGTCTGCATTCAACACATATCCCATTTGACATTTGCAGACGTACGAGTCACCACTGCTGACACAAACATGTTGGCAATCATGTCCTTGGGCGCATGTATGTGAACCTGAAAAGAAACACTTCCACATCTAAACTATAGATGTCAAGAAGCCCTGAATTAGTTACATTTCATACAAGTGCAAATCATCCTTTCAACAGCGTTTTCAGTAACTTTCAGTCTGGTTTGAGGTATTCTTTAAAATTTTCCTCCATTTTACGAAAATGCAATAACACAATTGAAACACTGTCAACAGCCAAACCAACAGGTGGCGATATAACCCTTACCTTAGCCACGTTGGCCAAACAGAAGCCCAAAAAAGCTATTACTGATTCTGGCAGACTACCAACGACAGCACATTGAGTAAAAAAGGAATCATATGTGTGGAATGATTCAGATGCCTCTGTCCCACAATATATTGGTATAACCATTCCAAAAATGTCTACTCTCAGTTTATTATCCTCAGAGCTGTCTAATAGAACCTCTTCTGTTGTTACTGAAAATGAACAATAATTAGTTTCCTATTTTACTCACGATGTTCCGTGTCCTCGCCCGTTTATTTGTCTAAATTCTTTAATGTCATCAACTCAGGTATTACTAATGCTTCCCTTTATCACCTGCAGTTTGTTCAAAATGCAGCAGTAAGGATTATTACCAGTTTGGATTACCCAACATCTGACTAAGACGGTTTTCAGTCCTGACATAACAGCAAAGAAGGAGAACTTTTAGGGTTTGTGCCACTCATCGGCCCAGGCTTTTACCATGCCCTGCCTGCTCATTTAATTTATCATGAATATTGTCTTCCCAAATCTATTCTGGGCAACCCAAAACACTGGCAACAAGAGATGGTATGCGGCGTGTTTACAGTATAGAGTACCAAACCAACTAATGATCAAAAGCAGTTTGAACACAGCCTATGAACCCGAGGTGCTATCTACATTGTTCCATCATATTTTATCTATGTCTAACAAGGCTTTCCCCATTCAAGATCAGATCAAAGTTTCATCAAGATTCAGTCAAAATATAACTTTTAGTCATGTCTAACATTTCTGACAGTAGTTTTTAGATGCTAAATCATGCAAAAGCACTGCAGGGTTTTGGGACCGTGACAATGAATATAAACATAAAGACAAATAAAGAGTCTTACGTGAGCATGTTTTCTTGTCCGGGTTTAAGACGTAGCCCGAGCGACACTTGCAGCTGTAAGAGTTGCCGTTGTTGACACAAATATGCTGGCAACTGTGTCCTTGAGCACATGCATCCGAACCTGAAAAGAAACACTCCAATGTCTGATTGGCTTAAGTCTAGTGAAATCAATAACTTCTTTGTTAGTAAGTTGTAAGTATGCACCGAGTTAGCAGCCACATGCAGGTTAGTTTGCGTGATCTCTGTGCTTCGACTACAAGGACGTTATAATTAATTTACATTGTTTCAGACAGTTATTTGTGAAGATAAAGACATAGACATATGTTACACAGGCTTTTCAACTCAAGCCAACAGAATAACTGACCATCTTAGTTTTGCAACAAAAATTCCATGCAGTACAAACCAAACACAAAATCTTAACACAAAACCTACTGAAGGCTGCAATCTTTCATTTAATCACTGCATGCCTTCAGTAGTGATGTGAACAGACATTAGGTGGTCTCAGTGAAACACAGAGGTCGCTTGAACCCACTCTTCAGATGCAAACTGTCATTAAAGAGCAAGTTTTTCAGTTTGCGCTGAAGGCCTGTTGTGATTTTTAACACGACTTGCAGTGAGTTCAACACTAAGTGGAATGTTACATTTCTAACATATGTAACGTGTGTTTGCTAGTTTGGGTGGTTCCAGAAAGTTGAAAATGCTAACATTTTTTTAAATCCACATTTTACCGAATGAAAATGACTCAATAGTGGGATTCTGAAATACTTCTCTCTCAATAGCTCTTTCTACCAGGTTTCCAACTACATTTGTCATTCGTCCCTACTCTCTAATACTATCTATTGGAGCGTCTTGGTGAGATATGCCACATGTGAAGTGCTAGAAATCACTGCAGAAACACATAACTAACCTGTTTATATTGTAGCAGTTTTGTGGTAAAGGTTTGGCTAGTTTTAGGTAGAAAAACAACTTAGCTCTGTTAAAGGAATGATCTATGTTTTAGTGAAAATAGGTACTTTCTTAAGGTTGGAGGACCTTCATCATCATGAGTGTAATAACAAAAATGTAGTCATGGAACATGCAACAATTGGTTCGAAATCAAAATGTGGCCTTATATTATAATGTCTAGTGTTTTGTTGACCCATTCATCCACTCAGAAATCCTCCAACATGAACTCTGAGGCTCTACAACAAGTGACAGCCATTAAAAGGGGGCATATGGCAGTTCTTAGACGACAACTTGAGATAGCGCAACTATAAAACTAAACTGTGTATCAAACAAACTTGGAAATGATTCTTGTGGGAATCTCAACTTGTCCCATTTCCCCTGGTCAATAAAGAGCAGCAGAGCTACACCTGCATGCTTGGCAGTGACTAGAGCTGTGGTTGAAGCTGTGACTGGAACATGTGGTTGTGGTTATGATTATTGTCATGGCTATTAATATAAATATAGAATTACAGCTTCAGCACTACTGAAAAGACAATGAGTACAGTTATATTTGTGGAAAAAGAGAAACACTCAAGGTATAAACTCTATACTTCTATCAAATATAACAGATGTATCACCAGAAACCACAGCACTGACTAATCACAGTGTTCATCCAGCCTTCCTCTTTGTACAAATGGGGATTAAAAATGCGAACTGCTGGGTAACTCAAAATGTTTTGAGAGTAAATGGAGAAGTAGTTCAGACCAAAATCCCATTGTGAGTCTTTGGGGGCTGCTTACATGTTTTTTTTTTAACTTAAGAGTTACACTTTCATGAAGACACGCTTGTACTTCTTACATTCCAAGTTATGAAATCACCCAAATTTATCAAAAGCAGTTGAGCTGAATTAAGCATTCCTGTAGCCTACATACTACATAAATGTAAATAAATGGAGATTTAGTGGAAATCATCCAAATGCTTTAGTTTTTTTCTCCAATTGTAAAAACCTACATGTTCTTTACTCTATTATTTTTTCCTTTTTTTAATACTTCATTTTTTGAAACAATTAAACAAATGAGATCAGTTTTAAAGGTGCTGGTTATGTCTGGACACAGCCAGGCTCACTGTTCCCCCATCCTTAGTCCTTGTGCTAAGCTAAGCTAACTGGAAAATAAGATTTCCTTTAAATCAAAGGATTTACACCGAATCACCTTTTTAGTCAACTTTACCACAAGCTAGTTAAGTTTTTCCTGTGCATGGTAAGTGTGAATGTTCTGTCAGAAATGGCAGAAGCCCAAATTTGACACCAGCTTTGCACGTCTTCAAGTAACTGAGCAGCGCACACGGCATGAGACACAAACTGCAGAGCAGCGAGTGAAGAGCAGCACGCTCCCTGTGAACATATAGACAGCATCATATTAGGTTTCTACCATTTTAAAGCATTCCAGTATGTAGAATTTGCTCTGAGTCAGCAGATGAACCAGTGATCAGAGGCTTGTCTTCTTCTTTAAATTGTTAGTACATAACTTTCCGGACATGTTTAATGCTGACTGCATTAATTCCACTCTACTTTTTCACCATCTGCATGGCAACAGTTAGTGAACATGTTTTTGGTGGGAAATCCAAATGCAACAACAAGTGGCGGTAAATGACTGGTTACCTTGCCCTTGTTCTTAAGACCAAAGAAGAGGACCAGTGACTTTAGAATGGAGATTCCCTCTATGGTGCTGCCCATTTGATCACAGGTTAATATAAGAAGACGGAGCTGACATACCGTTGTCTCCCTTATTGCCACGTTCATTATTTATTCCATTACGGTCCTTCCTGCCACCTAGGCCTAGTCCATTATCATCAATTCCGGCATCTATTGGAATATCAGCACTCCCATTATCATCATCCTTACCACACAAAGTTTCCCTAAATTTGGAAGTGAGCTTCTCTATGACACCGTAGGTCTCCACATAGAAGACATGGTCATCATGGGGGGTGCTGGCCATGAGCTGGAGGGACGCCATGTCAGCTCTGTCCACTCCCACCGCGTAGATCTCAATCCCTGACGCTCGTGCTGCTGCTGACACTTCCTCCACCTTGTCCTGGGGCCTCCCATCCGTCACTATGATGGCCACTTTGGCGATGTTCATGGCGCCAGCTCGAGCTCCTGCCTCCTCAGTGAAAGCTTTCTCCATTGCGGTCTTGATGGCCATGCCTGTCATGGTGCCTGAAGCCAGGGGCTCAATACGGGCCAGCGCCTGCTTCAGGGAGGACTTCTCGAAATACTTCTTCAGCAGAAACTCAATCTGCACTGTGCTGGCATAGTTGACGAGGCCAACTCGAGTGGCATCAGAGCCAATAGCCATGCTGTCCACCATGTCCTGCAGAAACTCTTTGGCCTTTTCAAACTCAGCGGGGCGCACGCTTCGGGAGCTGTCTATGATGAAGACCAGGTCTATTGGCCGGTTTCTGCAGTTAGATTTTGGTTCTGTAAAAAACAAATGGATGTTTTTATTGCAATTGTATTTATCTTGCTATATTACAGTACTAATAAAAAAATAAACTGATGAAATTTATACTGAGCCACAATTTAAAACCTTCACCACAACAAAGGCAGTACTTTTAAATGATCAGTGTTATTTTATAAAGTTTGGTCACAACATTTTAATCCATTTATTTCCATTTAGTTGTATATCATTTATTTATTGTATATTTTATCTCTTACATGCTTTTCATTTTCTTACTTTTTGACTTTTTCTTCTGTTTTAGCCAATTAATTTTAAATTTTCAGTAAAATGTGTGTGCACTTTATTCAACTTCACTGTTTCTTTTCTTTCTTTTTTTAGCTATTAATGTTATGAAGTATTTTGTACTTGGTCTGTTACATGTTTTCATCAACCTCTGTGTATGACATGGTATTGAATTAAATCTGCTTGCTTGCTTGCATGAGTAAAGGCTGTTTCTTTCTGCTGCCATGTTGGCTGAGGTTCAGTACCTGCGCTGGTTCTGCTGGATGCAGGAGAGTCTGCGCGCTGCAGCGGTGACAACAGCTGGCTGCTGCGCTGCCTCTGTGGCGACTGATGGTCGGAGGGCTGATAACGATCAGACCTGGAATCAGTGCCACCAGCTTTGCCAGGCGAGAGGGGAGAGGCAGAAGAGACAGCATTAGTTTACTTTGGTTTACCGCAAGAAGAGTCTGGTGTCCAAAAATTATTCCGATTTTTAATTATTTGATTGATTTTGCTTATGGGCACAAACTGCGCTGGAACTACATGTCCTCCAAAATCCTACAGGGTCTTGACCCACACTGACTTTGTATCCATGCATCTATCATAGATATAATAACATAAAAATACAAAAAAACGCCTTTACTATCAGTTTGCACACACACAGGAGGGTTACTGCACACGTCCACAGAACAGATTGCGCGTAAAGCGCACAGCATCTACCAACCGACCTCCACCCTGAGCTCTCCGTCCATCCAGCGGCAGGTGGTTGGTGGCACCTGCTCGGACGCCCCGCCGCTGCTGGAAGTCTTGGACGGTGTAATCATCCAGCTGGACGTCCCGAAAAGTTTCAGCACTCGGTACTTCGTCAGAGGTTTGTTCAATAGATGTGATATCGTCGAAGCGCTCACGGATTCTTGGGTGGAACTGCGAGGACACTCGTGAGACAGGAGGACTGACTGACAGCATCTGCCGGTGCTGTGACCGAGGCTGTGCCAAAGTTCCCACAGATCCCGAAGCCAGGATGCCAGCGAGGCAGACCAGTCCCCATATTAATGAAGCCATGGTGCCAGCACACAGTCGGCTTTCTGTGGTGGTCCTCCTCCTCCTCCAGCTCAGTGTTGCCTATTTATATGGTCTGATCCACGGTCCATGAGGCGTGGAGAACCAGAGGCCCAATCCAAAGGCTTCTAGGCCTGGACAAGAGAGGGGGGGTTTCAGGGCAGCAGCTGCTGTTACTTTCCCATAAGGCTGGTCTATCACAAAATCATTTCCCTCTGATTTCCAGGATCTGATACAATTCTGAAGCTACATCCACAATAATAATTATACCAAATAAGATAAATGTATTGATCTCTCACCAGGGAAATTCACAGCAGCCTGATAGCAGCTGGATGCAGCCTGTATCATAAAGGTTACACCGAAAGAAGCACAAGAATTACGAAAAGTACAACAGGGCTAATACATATACAATTGAAACCAGAAGTCTACATACACTGTATAAAAAGACATAAAAGCTTTTCTTTCCCCACTGTCTGACATTAAATCGGACTAAACTTTTCCTGTTTTCGGTCAGTTAGGATTACCAAAATTATTTCTATTTGCTAAATGCCAGAATAATGAGAGAGAGAATTTTCTTTTAGAGAATATTTCATTACTTTCTTCAAAGTCAGAATTTACATACACTAAGATTACTATGACTTCAAACTATTTGGGAAAGCCCAGAAGATGATGTCGTGGCTTTGGGAGCTTCTGATAGGTTAATTGACAACATTTGATTTAATTGGAGGCACACCTGTGGATGTATTTTAAGACACACCTCAAACACACTGCTTCCTGTTGTGACAACATGGAAAATCTAAAGAAATCAGCCAAGATATCAGGAAGAGAATTGTGGACCTCCACAAGTCTGGTTCATCCTTGGGCACAATTTCCAGATGCCTGAAGGTTCCACGTTCATCAGTTCAAATAATTATATACAAGTACAAACATCATGGGAATGTCCAGCCATCATACTGCTCAGGAAGGAGACGGGTTCTGTGTCCCAGAGATGAAGTGTTTTGGTGTGAAATGTGTGTATCAACCCCAGAACAAAAGCAGAAGACCTTGTGAAGATGCTGCTGAAGCTGGTAAGAGAGTGTCATTATCCACAGTTAAACGAGTCCTGTACCGACATGAGCTGAAAGGCTACTCAGAGAGGAAGAAGACATTACTCCAAAAGAAACATAAAACAGTCAGATTACAGTTTGCAAATGCCCACAGGGACAAAGACCTTCATTTTTGGAGACATGTCCAGTGGTCTGATGAAAGTAAAACTGAACTGTTTGGCCATAATGACCATCGTTACATTTGGAGGAAAAAGGGGGAAGCTTGCCAACCTGAGAACACCATCCCAACTGTTAAGTATGGAGTGGCAGCATCATGTTGTTGGGGTGTAGATGGCATCATGAGGAAAGAAGATTATGTGGAAATATTGAAGCAGCATCTCAAGACATCAGCCAGGAAGCTAAAGCTTGGGCCCAAATGGGTCTTCAAATGGACAATGACCCTAACCATATCGCCAAATTAGTTACAAAGAGGCTTCAGGACAACAAAGCCAATGTTTTGGAGCGGCCATCACAAAGCCCTGATCTCAATCCTGTAGAACATTTGTGGGCAGAGCTGAAAAGGTGTGTGGAGCAAGGCAGCCAACAAACCTGACTCAGTTCCACCAGTTCTGTCAGAAGGAATGGGCCAGAATTCATCAAACTATTGTGAGAAGCTTGAGGAAGGAAACCCAAAACATTTGACCCAATACAATTTAAAGGCAATGCTACCAAATACTAAGGTAATGTATGTAAACTTCTGACTTTGAAGAAAGTAATAAAAAAATATCTAAAATATTCTCTCTCTCATTATTCTGGTGTTTAGCAAATAGAAATAATTTTGGTAATCCTAACTGACCTAAAACAGGAAACGTTTAGTCGGATTTAATGTCAGACAGTGAGAAAAAAAAAGGTGATGTGGTTTCAACTGTATGTACGGTACTTTTTAACAATCTAAGGTACATTTTATATAAGACTGTAAAGTATTAAAGTAATAGGTATTTTAGGAATTTCTATTAATCCACATTTTTTTGTGGCAATTATTTTAAATTCTCTACAATTTGCTTTTTACACCTCTATATAAACTTGTTCATTTTAAACATGTGACCAGCTCATTACATCATGCAACTTTTACATGTTTCAACCAACAAAGAACTCAAAATTACCCCACCTGCTTCCTGTTTTCTCTCTCTCTATGAGTGGCACACATACCTTCATTTAATCACACCTCACTGAGTTGCTCAGCTGACCTGAAACTATAGAAATCCTCCTACATTCTGACAACTTTTAGGATTTTTTGTCTTCTGTGTTTTGTGGGTCCAACATCATTTGCAAAATCTAGCATGTGCAGCATTATCTCTTCACATTACTCTATTAATGGGAACTGATCAAATTACATGTAACTGATTTAACTAGAATGTAAATAACTGCATTTTAAGGGATATAATGCTCAGTGAGGATAGTTGTAATCAGCACACTGCCCTCCTGTGGATTTCAGTGCAAACTGCACCATGTTAGTTTTGGAGGTGTTGATCTGAGATGAACAAGGCAAGATATCATTCAAATTATAGTCAAATGTAGAAACTTGTTTAAACCAGTTCATCAGTTATAGATGAGCGATCATAACATTTGATTAAGAATTATACAGAACTGTGACTAAGTCCCTTTCTTTCAGCAATTCAAATCACCTTGCTGCTTTCGTGCCAGTCAATACAGAAAACAATGCAAATGATCCACAGGGGGAAGTTAAATGAGAGCTACAGTGCAGGGACCAGTTCCACTTGAGAGATGAGCACAAGTGCATACAAGTCGATGTTTCACCTGCATGTATCAACCATGTTCTTGGTGTGGATATTTGTCTGCATCACAAGTGTTTTTCACTCTTGTTTAGGAGAGAATAGTCATCTGCATGACTCCTCTCCTGGGGACATTATTATTGGAGGACTTTTCCCCATCCACTTAAAAACCAACAGAACCACGGTGCATGGAGCACCCACCTGTACTGAGTAAGTAAACGACTACGACTACAAGATTATATTATACATAAATAATTTTGGAAATTTTATGTCTTCCATTAATTTTCGCAGCTATGATTTCGAAATGTTCCTGCGTGCTCACGTAATGATACACGCCATCAAAGAAGTAAACCTGCGAGGAATTCTACCCAACTTAACCATAGGATATGACATCTATGACACTTGTGGAGACGTCAGCATCGCCATTAAAACAGCACTCCAGCTGCTGAAGAACCAGTCAGACCCTCAGAGCTGCTCACTGCCTAAAAATGATTTGCCTGAACCCAAAACGAAGGTGGTGATCGGTGAAAGGTATTCTGAAATGTCAGTAGCCGTTGCACGAATTTTTGCTCTGTCATCAGTTGCCCAGGTTTGTCTACTTTGTATTTGAGTCTAACTTTCTTTGGAAATGCACGAACATAATAAATAGAACCTGTGTTTTGATTAAAAATGAATCACTGTTGCAAAATAGATTGGGGAACTTTTTTTTTAACATGATTTTATTCCTGTTTGCAGATTAGTTATGCATCAACTAGTGAGTTGCTCAGCAAGAAGTACAAGTTCCCCACTTTTCTGCGAACAGTACCAAGTGATGCATATCAGACAGACGCCATTGTTCAGCTAGTGTTGGCGTGTAATTGGAAAACTGTGGCCATTGTGGGAAGTGATGATGAGTATGGAAAGTACGGCAGTGACCGCCTTGAGGACCTCTTCAATAATGAGACAGTCTGCATTGAATTCATTAAAATCCTGCCTGGTGACTTTCACCGAAACAGTTCATTGCTACCTGACCTGGTAAAAAAAATCCGTAACTCCTCAGCTGAGGCCATCATCTTGTTCACCAGGGATGCCTATGTTAAGATCATTATGGAAGAAGCTATTAAGTGTCGCCTCAATAGAACATGGATTGCAAGTGATTCGTGGTCCACCTCTTCACTGATCTCTGAAATGCCAGACATTGGTTTGGCAGGGCAAGTTTATGGATTCATCTTTAAGAGGAATGAGGTTCCTGGTTTCAACGACTATGTCAGCTCAGTGTTTAACGGAACTACGAACAGCTTCATCAATCATTCCCTGACTAATCCACTTTGCTTAAATCAGTCTGTGGAGAACCAAAAGAAAAACTGCTCACAGACCAAAAGCCAGCAGTGTCTGCACCCCAGCTGTTTGGCAGATTACATTGACCAGGGTGAATCTTACAGTATCTATCTGGCTGTTCAAGTGATTGCTGATGGTCTCAGACGGTTGCTGAAATGTGATAACCAGCGGTGTAAACGTGGCCCCAAATTTACAGCTTTGGAGGTAAACAGATCATACAAACCTACACTACACTGCTAAAGTATTTCTTTGCAAATACTCTTCAGACGTGTTTTTTGCAGAGTTAGATGACAGCATTTGGTGTTTCTTGTGTCTGTCTTGTAAATTTTAAGTTACAGCTACAAGCCAGTTATCTTAGTCTAGCATTAAGACTGTCAATAGGAAAACAATGAGCCTGGTGCTGTCTAAGGGAAGTGTCAGGCCTTGATTATACTCCCTTGTGAATGCACACATGAAGAGCTGCAGATACTATAGAGGTGTGTCGACAGAATGCTCAGTGCGCCCCCTACATTATTTGTGTAAGGAGCCATGCAGTGCATTCTGGTTGGTTCAAAATGTGCTTCAGGAGACGGGGTGTTGATTTTCTTGCTCCACATTTGCATAGCTGAGGTCTAGGCTACATCAGTCACAGCCCGTAAACACTCCACAACTAACTGGTGTCGATGTAAAATGGAGACAGTTCAAGCAGCTGCATGGCTTGTTTGTCACCTCAAATGTTTTTAGAAACATTTTTGTGAACTGTTTTTGTACTATAGCAGAAAAGTTATGAAAAAGCCAACATATTGGTCCAGTTTGAAATCTAAAAGCAGACAGCCTGAAGTGTTCGTATAAACTGGTGCAGAAAATGTTTGCATGATTGTTGGATGTTATAGCCTGTAAAGGCTTGTTGTGACACTTGTTAGTCCCACACATCAAGTGTCAAATGCTGGAAAGCGCCATGATCACTGGCATTACAAAAACACTCCTGTGGACACATACTATAACAACACTATTGCTTTAGGAGTCTGGTAGGACTTTGTTCTGTACATGCACAAGAAATTGTATCTACGTAGTCTGCACATGCACACTACTCACTCTGTAGTGCAAATATTGGGCTGCACGTAATGGACTGCAGAGGAATCTGCATGGAAGATAACAAAATCTCTGTTCTGCATACCCTCATGTACCTTCACATACTTGAAACCATAGTGGGTGTGCAAGGGTCCACACTGACAATAATTGTGCCATCTTACCAAGTCCATGAGAGTCTGTACAGACTTTGCAGTGGATGTCTGTGTGCAGCCATGACTCCAGGTGGACTATACTTTCCATGTTTATGAGTATGCGAGGGTCTACTTTGGTCTGGATGACATAGATTCCATCTTTTCTCCAAGTCCACACAAGTCAGTGTAGACTCTGCAGACATCCATGTGCAGCCCAAAATTGTTGCCAGTACAGTGGCTATGTTAGAAAGGCAGTAGTGTGCATGCGCTGAACATGTAGATATGAACTACTACACGTGTATGGAACAGAGTCCCTACATAGAATAATAACAAGTACACATCTTCAGTGTGCATGTTCAAAGGGAGCATAATCAAGGTTTATAAGTAGACGGAGAAGACAGTTTGCCTTTTTTGGGTGTGTTGTGCAGGTCATTTCCTTGTCTTTTTCTTGCTAGATTTCTGAGGCATTGTCGTCACCATTAGGTTCATAGATAAGCAACAGAACAAAGTATTTTCTGATATTTAGAAAATATAAATTTGGGCTTCTTGCACTTAAAATTTACCAACATTTTTGAATATCTCCTCTATGAAGTGTAAAATATGTTTTAACAGATTGTCCTGATTTTATATTTATTTGTCTCCATAGCTTCTCATGGAAATCAAGAAGGTTAACTGCACTATAGACACCACTCACATATTCTTTAACAGTGAAGGAGACCCCAGTTTGGGATATGATATCGTATATTGGAACATGTCTGAATCCATGCAGTTATCACAAATAGAAACTATTGGAGAATACTTGCCAGATCGGCCAAATGGAACAATCACAATCCCAGACGATCTTCGTAGCAAGATGGAAAATGTGACGGTGAGGTGAAAGTTTCATCCTTTATTTATTTTCCAGAATTGTTTATGGATATATTGTTCTGATTCTGTTTTGTCCTTCAAAGGTATCTGTTTACAACTGCTCTAAAAAATGTGAACCAGGACATGAATTGAAAACACATGCAAAGAAGTGTTGCTTTGATTGTGTTCGATGTGCAAGTGGAGAGTTTTCCCCTAAAAACGGTACGTGATTTATTATAAATCTCATGCAACATAATAGTAGTTGCACGAAATTAATGTTAGTCAATGTGGGGATGAAACAAAAACTGGCAGTAAATGACTATACAGGGATTGTGCTGAGGAAGGTGTCTGACTCCTGCTTTTTTTTTTTTTTTTTTTTTAAAAAGCCCACCCTTCCAGTGCTATTGGGATTTAGTGTGGAACCTGGTGACCTGACCCCAAAATTTTTCAACCCTGATAGCAGGCTTAAAATGTCAAAAAAAGAGAAAAGATTACAGACACATTTTGAGTGAAATTGCCAAAATTACGGTAATCATAACAAATGGTAGGTCCTGATTACAAAGCATTTCAGCTGCTCTCTCTAGTTTGAAACCAAGCAACCTAACTAGAGAGATTCCCCTATCCTATTTACAGATAAAACTCTAATTCGGAGATGTGTTTCACATGGCAAAGATTTATCTTTACTATACATGGTTCATACACAAAGTGTCTTTCTGATTTTACTACAGTGTTTTAAAACAACAACAACAAAAAACCTTTAAATGTACATACAATGCCTCATCAGTTTATACTAAAATAATGCAATTAGTCTTTCTTTTAAGAATAAGGTCAGCAGTTGTGAATCTACAACACAACTGTAATTTTTAAAACAATTTTAGAAGGACAAAAACTGAACAAACAGTTGCCGCTAGTGATGATACGGCGTGGATGTATTTTTACCAGGCTTTCCAAATCAAATAATGTCACAAAAGAGACTCGTCTTTCTTTAAAAAACAATAAGTCAAAGATTCAACGAAGGGCCTATGTTTTATAATGTTGTTTTAGTACTAAATATACAGATAATTTTACTGTTAAATATTATGTTAAAACAACCGTGATGTCAGTTTTGGTGATTATACAGAATAACTACCGAGATAGTATGTATGATGACAACTGTTTTTTGTTTTTTGTTTTAGCAAGGAAATGTAAAAGTAAAAGTAAGGTACAAATCAGGGGCAGTTTTCATTAAAGGTTGCTCCTCTAAAAACTCAGCAAAAACAAAAACAATAAAAAAAAACCACATAAACCTTCCCTTTTTCTGTTCCCACCTCCTCCCTAAAATAATTTTGTCCGGCCCCTATATCAGCTGGGACTCTATATACGATCTTGCTGCCATGAACTACAATAATATGCTTATGTCATGTCTAATAATGAGCTAAGCAATGGGATACTACATTTTATACCATGGTCTGGGTGAATACTCGATTCTGATTGGCTGCAGGGTGTCCATTAACAAGTGATATAGGACACCTATAAAGAAGTTCCGGTCAAATAACCTGATTGTTCTAAATTAATGCGCTGACTCAAACGGTAGTTGGTAACCGTGGCAACAGAAACTCAGAACATACGTTAATATACGTTATTTCAGTTTATTTATCACAACGGCAAGACAGCAATAACAGCTGCGGCCGACCGGTTACCTTGGCAACGCGTCACAACGAGAGACATGAAATAGTCCGCTCAGCCGCTTGTTGTGGAAAACTTACGATTTTAACGGTAAAAAACAACATTAACGTATTAATAATTGATTTAATATTTATTTAGTAATATCTTTCGTAAGTGACCATGGTATAAGCGGGATAATGCCCTTCGAGGTGTCCATTATCAGAAATTAATGGACTTCGCGGAAGCAACCGTCCTCCGCTTCGCGTCGGACGGTTCACGCCTCCGCGTCGTCCATTAATTTCTGATAATGGACACCTCGTCGGGCATTATCCCTTACATATTTAATATTTGAGGAATCAGATCAAATTACCACCTGTTGCATTATTGGTTTTATATAATGCATTCAAAAGGTTTATACACTAAAAGTTTCAAACTTTAACCCTTATATTGTATTGAATTTGATGTTCCAGTTACATTCTTTTTGTTGCCTGTCCCGTCTTAAGTTAGTTTCGCCCTCATTCCCAAACATCGTACAACTTTCCTCCCACAGTGCTGTGTTGTAATGGTGATACTGTGGTCTGGTACTTCCTCATTTATGTAAAACAAAATCTGTTTTTAGGTATTTTTTACATTGTTCCTTATCAAGGGGTTTTATTGTTCAAGATGAATAAGAAAATGTAGTTTCTTGCCTTTTGCAGTTAAAGTCACTTTGCTTTGTTTACCTCTACAGGTCAGCCGTGTAAGCGCTGTGGAGAAAATCAGTATTCACTCAGTGAAAAGAGGGACCAGTGTTTGAACAAAACTGATGAATATCTCTTGTGGTCAGATCCCTTCTCTATCATTTTGAATTTCTTGGCATGCGTTGGGATAGTTGCTACCGTTGGGTTTACTGTTCTGTTTGCAATTTATTACTCAACTCCCATTGTCAAGGCAGTTGGAGGCTACTTGTGTTTTCTGGAACTTTTTTCTCTGCTGGCTAGCTTCTGCCTTTCCTTTAGCTTTGTGGGCAAACCCACCAAAGTTTCATGCTTTTTAGGCATGCCTTTCTTTTTCATGGCCTTTTCCGTCTGCATCTCCTGCATTCTGGCTAACTTGCTTCAGATCTTGGTGGGCTTCACATTTGATCTGAACGTAGGATCCTGGATAAAGAAACTTAATCGGCCGCTTGCTGTGGTGACCATCGTCTCTGGGGTCCAGTTGGTTCTGTCTGTGTCATGGCTGGCCATACAACCCCCAACTCCTGACAAGGACATGTCTGAAAAGACTATCGTGCATCAGTGTGAGATTAGGTTCAATGGATTCATTTTAGCCATGGCAGCCTATCAGGCTTTATTGGGCTTTATTTGTTTCACGTTTGCATTCAAAAGTAAACAGTTGCCAGATTTATATAAAAATGCAGTGCTGATCACCGTCAGTATGCTGCTGGTTTTAATCATTTGGATTGTCTTCACCCCACTTTATCTCACTCTGACAGGGAAGTACAAACCAGCTATTGAAAGTGCCGCCATTCTCATTTCTAGCTACAGCGTCCTCGGCTGTCACTTGGCCCCGAAGTGTTACATTATGGTGTTCAGAAAGGAGCTTAATAATGAGAGCGCCATCACCGAGTGCATCAGGAAACATTATGAGCAGAAGGGCATAGCTGTGGTGAAATCATAATTCCACACGCATATCCTTAAATTCTTTGTGGGTGCTGTGTAACAACTGTCTGAACAGAAACACATCTTCCCATTGGGAAATCACAGCCCACAAAATGTCATATTTGACCTGAGCCTAAACCAACCTTTCATGACTTTATATATTAAATCAAAGGCTCAATATTTCTGGAAATACATATTAATTTTCTTGTGTTACATCTTTTGGTTAATGGTTCTGTGTGTAGCCTTTCAGAGCCACTAGATGTTGCTAGAGCACCGACATCTCACAGCAAAACAAACACATCGACCACACCTCTCCTCTCTCTCTACTGTCATTTACAACTAGAAAGTACATTAGATATACATTGAATGGCTTGAACAAGTTGTTGTCAGCCTGATTACCACTATTTTCTTCTGACCTGTCCTCTTTCTCTCTGCTTGTGTCTGTTCCGCTCTGTGTGTGTCTGTTTCCATGGTCCATTGGACTGGATCAGACCCATGGACGTACCCGACTGTTTTTAGTCCGTCTCTGAACAGTTTTAAGGCACTGGCTGATCGCTCAACTGCACTTTCACATTTCCAAACTGGTGTGGGGGGTTGCACTAACTCTGTTCAAAACCCAGAGGGGGCCAACAGTTTCAAAATGAGGGACCTGAGTGCACTACAGTAAAAATACAACTGGACCAAACTGCCTTTCCCCACTAGGGGTCATGTGGTAGTACAAAAAAACTAGGAGATAAGCTGCACAGATGTATTAATATTTAGAGAGCACATACTAATAAACCGAGTGCCAATTGCTGTATGTACACTGACATTTGATTTGCTTTAATCGAAATACTCTTTTCTGAAAATCAGAATCTGTTTGACATATAAATCTGTCCTCTTAACTTTAAAAATATTAAAGAATAAAGTAGCAGCATGTTCACCTGCTTAGTTCAGTTTATGTCTGTAGTTCTAAGCAGGTGCTGGCAGGCTTAGGAAAAGAAGTTGAATGTAGCCACAGTTCACTTATGTTACCAATCTGTGTGCCTACCACTGTGTTTATTCATTTGCATCGACTTTCATTGAAATATTTTTACTACCACATGACCCTTGTGGGGCTCCGTACCCTCTGACATGTTATTTGATTGCTGACAAATGGAACAAATAAAGATAGCAGTGTGGCATGTACGCTACTTTCTGCTAACAATCCCTAAATAAGCATCTGATTGACCAGAAAAAGTAATAGCAAGTGTGGTTCTGTCAAACATGAGCAAAGTCTACTAAATATCACACTAAAGTCAGTTTAGAAAGTATGCTTCTTCACATTGTGAAGATTGTAAATTGGGACTAATTTCAAACAGAAAACATTCATAAATTGCTAAAATTCCTGCCATCCTACACTCAGTAGCCCATAATGAGAAAGTGAATTAGCCATTATAAAGGTATTTAGACCAAATTGTGGTGAGTTGCAGTTTGTTTGCACCATTATCATTAAGAGGTGTCCAGAACATTACGGGAATCAACATGACTGAACAGAGATCAGAAAGCCTCACACCTGAGTAAACAAGATCCCACATTGGCAGTGCATGTCAGGACAGCAAATAGACCAGTGCAACTCTGTGTAGATCCCCATGACCAAACTGTGGTGAGGTGCCAAGGCAAGGGTGAAAAACCACTTCTAAAGCTGTTTGTTTCCAGGAGAACAATGTCCTCTGTAATTGTGAAATGGAAGAAGTTTAGAAATTGCTTGGTCCAGCACGTGACCAGAGTTGCAACGGTCCCTCTAGCAGAGCTTCAGAAGACCGCAGCAGAGATGGGGAAAACCTGCTAGGACATGGCTTCTAAAGAACTCTGAGAGCATGAGAAAAAAAGATTCTCTATATCTGACAAACATCAGGCACTGTTCATCACCTGCTAATATCTGCTCTAAAGTGAAGCATGGTGGCGGCAGCACCATGCTGTGGTTGTGCTTTCCAGGAAACTGCTCCGGGTTGACCCAAAGCATATAGCCAAGACAACATTACTGTAGCTTTGCAACAAGTTTCTGAGTGTCCTTGAGCTTTATGATGCTTTGCAGCTAATCTGTTGGTCTGAGAAGATCTGTCAGGAATAATCTGATATGTTTCTCAAAATCAAGCTGTACAAAGCCTGGGATGACTTGCACAAGAAGACCTGATGCTGGAACCACTGCCAAAGTGGCTTCTACAATTAAGGGTCTGAATACTTTTGTAAATTCAGTTTTTGATTTTAAATACATTTTAATACATGTTTTCACTTTGTCACTATAAATTATTGAGTGTAGATTGATGGCAAAATTGTCCATTTAAAATTAAATCTACAAAACAATTCATTGTACATGATGCAAAGGAGTGTAAATACTGTCTGAAGTAACTCTTTATGTGATTAGTTGAATCCTTACCAAGACTTTTTGTACTGATTAAACAAACCAAATATATTAATCCAACCACTCGTTGGCTGAAGTCTACTAGAATTGAACAAATAGACAGACAGATAGGAGAGTAATAGTCTTCTCATCTGTCAGAAGTTGAATAAATGCATTTCCCAAAAAGTTGAGTTATACTTTCATCTGTTTGACAGTCTTCACACTAGCTGAGCACACTATGCTGTTTGTACCGCCTGCTACTAGTATAAAACTGTGAAGCTGTAAATGTTCAGTCTTGCCTTTATTGCAAACTCCTGCTTCATGGCCATTGTTACCACTGCTATCGTGAGATGATTAGTAACGACTGATTGATTTTTCAGTTTATAAAGCCTTGTTATATACAACACTAAAGTAAATATAGGTGTCTGGATAAGTTATGTGATTGCTTTCATTTTTGTGTAAACCTGTAAATAGTGTATATTTTTTCTTATTGTGTGTTTTCATATTTTCACATGAATCAAAAGAGATGGGCTTTATGTCTGTTTAACTTTAAATTAATTATGTTAAATGAGTGATAATGCTTTATTTTGTTTTTCTTGTGCTGCTGCTATTTAAAATGTTCAAATAGTGATCAGTTCAATCTTCACATCTGTCCTAAATGATACGAGTCAGTGTAACGAGCCTGTAACAGCAGTGATGTGATTCCATCTCTTGGTTCTGGCTGAATTCTGAACAGTCTGTGGTCAGTCAATAGATTGTTTGGTTCAGGAAGGTAAAGATGCTGTGGCAGTAACCCTGGCATGACGATGTAAAATGGTCTGTCTGTAAATTTTGATCATATTTTCTGAATATTTCTCGGATGATTAAAGCGTGATTGTCTAAACTTTGTGGTGTGCTGCTTGAAATGTCAAAACAGTCTCCAAGACTCTTTGCTACACTTCATTTTATCCAAAAGAATAATGCTGATAAAGCATCTTTCTTCAGCCACTAGATGGCGGTCTTGTAACATCTATGACTTGCCTTCCATGGTCCCTGATGCTGAAACACATCACATCATGAACTGCTTTTAGTTCTTACACTTATGCATTAAAGTATTAGTATAAAACACAAAACATCCACAATTTGGTTCTGCACCTAGTGTTTTATTTATTAAAAAAATACAAAACTTCAAAAAGTTTCCATAGGAAAGCATTACGAAATTGCAATCCCGTCTCTTTCATATCCATTTCAAATGTAAGGTTAAACACTGCTTCTGCTTCTTATTAATATTATGAACAGAGTTTTCGCATTCTACAAGTTACAAAACATAAAAAGGTACAATAAAGAGGAGAAGAGGAGAGGTGCAGTCTGCTTTTTGAGTCCCTGTGTTGTAAGTGTTAAACTTTAAGATTTTTCATTGTTGGTGGTTTCAGTAGAGTATGCTGACTGGGACAAGGTTGGGAATCACATGCTTCATAAGTAGCTGAGATATCTAATGAGTATGTTTGTCTACACTGTCAACCTGTAGCATCATCAGCAAAGCCTATATGGTGTATTGACATGCAGAGTATAATTCCTGCATACAGTATCTCCTGTGAGACTTACAGGATTTTTTTTTTTTATACATGAAATGATGTTCTTCACCATAATCTGCAGAGAAGCACTGATAGAACAAATACACTGATAACAGAAATGACAAGGAAAAAAATAATAAATATGGTGTTGACATATCTTGAGGATTAACACTTGTGGGGTTCTGTACAGAAGTGGAGATCGTGGGAAAGATAAATATTAATATAGCAGCCATTTTTGAGGAATTAAATCACCCTTCCAACCACCTCTTTGTGAGTTACTAGCTAGGGATGTGACTTCAGCTGTTAACAGGGCAATGAAGGATCACCAGTTTACAGTTAACACTGTTCATTGCTTGTATGGTAAGCAGTCTGCTTCTCAGTTGATGGGAAACATTCATAGAAGTGGTTTTATATTTTTCTTTATCCTAACAATATTCCAATTAAGGAAATAGGTTAATATTGAAGTGTAGCGCTTAAATACTTTCAGTCATTCCCTGATATTAAGCAAGGAAAATGCAGAAACAAATTCAGTTGCCCTGTAACACTCTGCTTGGAACCCATAGAGACACTCAGAGTGTGATTCAGCCTCATTTCGTTGAGGGTTGATCCCCAGCTTCCATACAGAACACAGAAATGTGTGCAACAACATGTCCCTCTCATTCTCCCGTCAAGTAACTGGCCTTGAAAATTTCACGTACATGTGGAGGAAAGAAAACTAAAACAGAGAACTTTCTCCAATAATTAACAAAAGATGCAAGATCTGAAAAACATTGCTGAATTGTGCAGTATGTTTACACCACATGGGCCTGGCATGGCTTAGTGGCCATGTCCATGCTGCTCTCCCGGCCACAGCAGGCTGGCACTTCAAACAGGCAAGACTCCTCCGCAGGAGCTGGCATGCCCTGAGAACAGATCTGCTGCACATGTTGCCTGAAAAAATAAAAAAAGTAGATATAAGTTATATTCACTAGTGGCCTTAAATTAGGATTTTCCTAATAGATCTATTAACCAGTACTTTCAAGTCCTGTTATGTTCACTCACCAGGCAGGGCGGGACATGACATAGTGAATGTCTGGTCTTTGGAAGCCATTGAAGGTGGAGGAGGCAGCCACGGTGTAGGCACCCATATTCTCAAAAACCAGCCAGTCGCCCACCTGCATGTCTGGCAGGTTACACTGCTCAACAATGCGGTCGAGGCCATCGCATGTTGGGCCCCAAATACTGCAGGGATACATGACCTCATCTGGCTTTGGCTTCTATTAGCATTAAGAGAAAAGGG
>NW_007577781.1:110045-116040 GCF_000690725.1 Stegastes partitus
GGGGGGGGCATCAGAAACTTATTAGCATTTGTGTCACCTTTTATTGACCCATATGTATGACGAGAAAGTTGGTTGATATTTCTGTCCTTGCATTTCACTGACCTTATGCAGTGTTGGCAAACAGTGAGCATGATCATAGAGTATGCAGTTGAAGGATCCATACACTCCATCGTTGACATAGTACATCAGAGTCCTGTCACTGGTCCCTTCATCTTCATCTGCAGGAAAGAAAAAGCACAAGTTTTTAATACTGAGCAATGTTATAGATCTACTTTCAGAATCAGCATGGACACGTTTCTGAATCAAGGCTGTTACCATCAGAGGCTGACTCCTCATCCATGATGACTTTCTTGGCAATGATGTTCACAACCAGTGTGTAAGCAGAGGCCACATAGAAGCGTCCTGGCTCAGCAATTATCTTAACACCAGTGTCAGCAGGGAAATACTTATCGAGAGCAGGGTTGATTACTGCTGTGATCTAGAATGAAACAAAAATAGTGTCCAGAGGTAAATATCAGACCAAACACTCACATTAGTACTAGTAATTGCCCAGCTGAACAAGGAATATACAGTGAAGTTTCATTTAACACAAAGTCCAAAGCAAGGAATAATGTGCTAAGCCCATGACACCTTACTTAAAGGGAAAAAAGAAAGGTACCTCTTCAAATTTAAGTTCAGTATCATCTGAACCAGGGAAACCACCGCCGATGTCCAACAGATCCATGTTAAAGCCCAGCTCATCCTAGAGGTCACAACATCAAGTTTCAGTTTACTTTGCTGAGTCAACAACATCATCAAAATCACAGCTGCATTTTTATTTTAGCCACAACTCACCCCCATGTCAAAGACACAGCGAGCATCTGCGATAGCCTGGGTGTAGGTCTCCGGATCAGTGCAGCCACTGCCAACATGGAAGCTGACACCGATTACATCCAACCCCAGTTCCTTAGCTCGCTCCAGAAGACCTCGACAAGCTTTGAGTGGGGCTCCAAACTTCACACTCAGACGACACACTGCCTTCGAGTCATCTGTGGCAATACGCAGCACGAGCCTAAACACAAAATAGAAACAATGAAACCAAACAAGTAAAAAGGCAAATTAAAAAAAAAAAAATCTATATATAAATAAAACCAAACCCCTCAATCATTAACAACAGATGGTATAAAGTCTTACTTGGCATTTTCATGGCAGCGGGCCACTTTCAGGAGTTCCACCTCACTATCAAAGGTCATCATCTGGACCCCATGGGCGGATGCATACTTGATCTGAGAAACTTGCTTGCAGGGGTTGGCATAGATGATTCTGCTTGGATCAACTCCCAGAGACTGAACCAGCTGAATTTCCGTCTAGAGGGTAACAATACCAGCAGTCAGCAAAAAAAAAAGTGCCAATTTAATGAGCTGCCAATGCAATTTCAGCTAATCTTTAAGAGAGCTTTGTATTGTGTTACTCTGACAACTATGGAAATATTCCAAAGCGCACCTTGCTTGCACAGTCAAAGCCAGCTCCCAGAGATGCCAATGTCATGACCACAGCCCGGCTGTCGTTGCATTTGACGGCATAGAAAGGAGTAATGCGAGGCAGGGCCCTTGCCCAGCGCAGGTGTTTCTTCAGCACATCTCCCAAGTCACAGACATAGAAGGCATCCCTGTCATCCTACAATGGAGTGAATGAAAAAAAAAAAACAGTCTTGTAAATAAAGCACAAGCATCTGTCATTACATCATAGGCTGCAACAATCGCCTGCATTATGTATGTAATACTAGCGGAACAGTGTATTTCTAATAGTGCCTATCATTTGAAACAACAAGAACTTAAGTGTTAATGAAGTAGAAAGGAAAATCAGACAATGCAGTACCATGAAACCTGACCAAGCGTATAGGATTTCAGTTTAACGGTGTGCTTACAGTTGCATCCTGTTGACATTCATCACGGAACAAATGAGGCCATCTGTGTAACCCTTAAACAATGCCAGCACAGGATGCTTACCGTCATGGATGACTCATTGATCTTCTGCTCGACAATATCCCGAGCAGAGAAACCCTCCTCAAGGAATGAGAATTCAAACTCAGTGGGTGTGAAGGTGTTCATGGTCACAAGAAGTCCTTTTGATTGGTCACTAGTAAACTGGAATAGAAAAGAGGAGGGGAGAGGGGTTGAATAAAGTGAATGAACGCTTTTGTTACAGTATTTTCTGTAAGTCATGTCAAGATGACTAAGCAGTAACGAATCAAACAAAACAGTTTGTCACTTACTTGGATATGAAAGAGATGGAATTTGGAGTAGCTGTTACTCAGGTGCAGAGAAGCCAAGGAGGCTCACCAGTGAAGTTGAACCCCTTTAAATAAGACTCAAGGCCAGGGCCTGCTGAGTAGCCAGTGTGTGATTTCTTAGAGTGAAGATTCTGTGGACAAAAGAAGTAAATTGCATGTTAACATAAGGCATTTTATCAGAAAGACTATGTGTAGTATAGATAGATAAATTGTGCTGAACTATAAATTCGGAATGATACGTTTAAAAATTCAACAAAAAGTTAGGGATTAATCTAAAGTCTATGTAAACTCGTCGAGGCTCAGGGCACGCCCAACACATACACATATCAATCGCCATATATCCGCATTTCTCCTGTCTTGAACAGCGCTCCATTTTATAACTGTCATGACAATTTGACACCAGCTGCACGGGGGGAAAAAAAGTCATTCAAAGAACTCCGCGTTAAGCCCCGCCCAGTCGTGACTTAATCCAATCATAATAAAGAACCGCCTTTAACTTTAAAGGCTAGTCTGAAAACCAACCAATCAGAAGCTAACGAATAATGCCGACGTCAGTTTACCGGTTCCGCTTCGGGCTCCCCATGCCATGAGGCGACTTGGCATGTCGACTGGACGTTAACACGGTATATTAAAATGAACACGGTTTCAGTTTTAGAAACCTGTTCTGCACAACACAACCAGGTTTATGAGCCCCAAAAATAAATAAATAAGTAAATAAAAAAACAACCCCCCCCCAAAAAAACCTACCATCACAGTCTAGCGTTTTGCCGGTTAGCTAGAGAGGTTAACACATATAAGGTAATAATAGCTAGGTAACTAACCGTCTGTCTCACCGGCCACGTAGTAATGTTTGGTAACACTCCGGAGTCGTTCAGCTTAGAATTAAACTAACTGTGAAATAGCTACACGGCCTCACTTAAGTCTCCTTTTCTTTGTTCATTTTAAAGCCGCCATAACTGAACCACCATGCTAGCTGAAAAGCGTTTGAGCTAAAATGCAGTAATTAATCGTCGTAAAGTCCTCGCTTACCTTAAAAAGCATTTACAAAGACTTTGTCCATTAGACCCGAAAGCTGGGATTAAAAAAAAAAGTTAAGCAGTTCCCCTTCACAGTGAAGCCCGCTGCTGGAGATGTAGCTCTCTATACCGCGGCTGGGACCGGAGTGGAAGCCGGTAAAGGAGCCACGACGGTATTTATAGCGCGCCGGTTGCCACGGCAACGCAGCCAGCTGAAACCGGCCTCCCATCCACGTAGGAACCGGTTTAGGCTTGTCACCTCATCCACATGGTGGGAAAGACAGACAGGGACCGCTACGCAGCCACCGCACATGAGATTACAAGAGGTAACACGGTTCAGACCAGCCACGTTAAGCCCAAAGTTTGGCTTCTTATTGCGGTGTTGACATTATTAGACACCAGTTAGCTCGTTAGCACCCACAGCTGTGTCTGGCCAGGCTGGACTTGGAATGTGTAAACTTGATCTGTCACATTTTTTGATGAGGAAACAAAAAGACACTGTGAATGTGAACCTTTGGTAACATTCAATGCATTTAGATTATATGCTTTTTCCACCAGATTTCCAAGAAGAATATATCCAGAAGGTTGCATGCCTGCATTACTAGCCAGACTGTGTAGAACACTGGAGAACCACTTTATACCAAACATGAAGATATTCAATGGATTTTATTTGATCACAAGATTAGTTTACAAGCAAGCATTTTTTGCTCCCATGTCATCAGATATAATGATTTGCTGCTTTTCTTTGTAAACAGAAAAAAAAGAATCCAGCACAGCCTGATTCATTCTTATCTTATTCTCATCTCAACTGACAACGAGACGAGAATGATGATAAGAACTGTTCAGCACGGCCAGCTGTGATGGATGAAACCGGCGCCTCGTTTGTGTTTAATCCCAGAGATGCTCACTGCAGCAGCCTGTTGGCTCTGATTGACAGTGCAGCAGCTGTGATGTGACCCGGTTTGACAGCAGTCTGCTCAGTCTCGCTCTGACTTTCTGACCCGTCTGATGAGATTAAAGGCGATCCCAGGATGACTCCGACATGGCAAAGGTGTCAACGTAGACACATATGTCACAACAGCTCTGTGAAGTTTTGCAGACATATCCGATTACATATTCGATGAGGACTTGGCACATTTAGCATCTAAAATAATATTCAAATTTGTACAGAAAGTGATTTCCAAGAATAAAAATGAGGAGCCACTGAAATGAGCGTGCACCCTAATGGAGCTTTTACTTGTAAGCAGTAAAATGCTTTGTGACCCAGACCCCAGACGTTTCCCTCTTACTGCACAGCCAGTCTAATCAGTCCAAAGGTTGCTTTCATAGGCATTTGGTTTGCAAGCAGACATTACCAAATGGAGGAAAATGAAGAATTTGGTTAGTGTGACCCAACAGTACATGTGGAAATGTTGCACAGGCATCAGTTCCAGTATACTAAAGGGAAGCTTTAGGGCTTCGTGAAGACCACATATCTGTGGGCGCAACTTAATATCTTTTCCAGGTCTTGAGGCCCCAATCAAGATGGCATTCTACTCTTTTGCACAACAGGGTTTCCATTCAAATTTTCTGCTGGATTGGCGAGTGAAGTCACTTTTTCCGAGCAGTTTAATTATCAAAAAACTAAAAAGCGCAGCCCTTTTTTGAATCGGTCAAAATGTTAAAAAATGAGGTTAAGCGGCAAACTTGACTGATGACATAATCTGCAATCATACGCTACAGTTTCCCCCCCTTATACTCCTGCCCTGAATCTGAACTTTGCAGCAGGCAGGCCTCACCTCCTGTGCAGACCCGTGCCTGTCAGGCAGGATGTGGGCCCACACTTGGGGGCTAATTCATTTTCAGCAGATGTTTATCCACTTGTTCAGAATCACAAGGTCAAAAAAAAAAAAAAAAAAGATACAGGAAAATGTCCCCCTTCACTGCAGCCATTTTGTTTTTGTTTCAGTTTCTTCTACCAAATGTCTGTTTCTACCCTCTCCTTCACCCCTCTCCCTCTCCTCCTCTTGCAATATCCACCTCTCACTCTGTGTGGACTTTCTGTTAGAGTTACTGTGCACCATTGTGGCCTAACCCCCACATTTACAAGGACTTACCGAAGGACAAGGATGATGATTGTTATTGGCCACCCACAAGATACAGTGCAGTGTTAGAGGCCTTGGTGACTGTGTGTGTATCGCTGCATCTGGCTTTGTTATTCTCTTGACTTCTTTGTTAGCACATAGTTGCACAATGAAATGCCACGTCACTTTCACTGTTTCATCCCTTAATGTTCCCGTATTATCCGGCTCAAATGGCGTTAACATGTCTTATCTTGACAATAACTGGTAGTTAAGATGTTTATTTGTATTAACTGAGGATAGTTTGCTTTGTCTGAAGCATCTTTATCCAGTATCTGCAGAATTATTTCTGTTGACTTTGCTGTTCGAATTGTTGCTTGCTGCAATTTGAATAAAAGTGTCTGAATGTAGTGTTGTTTTTTTGGATTGCGAGTTGATTAAGGAGACTTTTCAGTGGAACAGGCCTTTGAGAGAGAAAGAAAGCTTCGCAGATCAACACCACAGCAGCATAGAGAGAAGCACTTAATGGTAGTTATTGATTTTTAAAAAAAGTATTGATGCAGTATATCATGGCGGATCCCTAGTATTACAAAATGCTGTTGGATGACATCCATCCATTATATACACCGCTTAATCCTCACTAGGGT
>NW_007577781.1:116055-164560 GCF_000690725.1 Stegastes partitus
ATCTATACACCGTTTAATCCTCACTAGGGTCATGGGGGGCTGGAGTCTATCCCAGCTGACTTAGGGTGAAGGCAGGGGACACTCGTGGACAGGTCACCAGTCTATCACAGGGCTACACTTAGAGACAGACAACCAAGCACACTCACATTCACACCTACAGACAATTTAGAATCACCAATTAACCTCAATGTGTTTTTGGACCTTGTGGGAGGAAGCCGGAGAACCCGGAGAGAACCCACGCTGCACGGGGAGAACATGTGAACGCCACGCAGAAAGATCCCGGGTGTCATCACCAGGATGTGAGCCAGCGACCTTCTTGCAAGGCAACAGTGCTAACCACAGAGCCACCTTGCAGCCCCTGTTGAATGATATTAGATGATGATAAAGTAAATACATTTAAGCAAAACTGTTGCTAAGGTGTGATGATGTCAGCAGTCTGTGGTGGACCAATCACACAGGTCGGTTGAGAAGGACGAGGGCTGGAGAGCAGGTCTGGAGCTCCAGGCCCATCAGCTGAGATGACTGGCAGCTCTGCAGCAGGCTACAGCTGAGGTTACAGACGCCATCTCCCCACACAGAGGCTACAAAAGTCCACCACAAAGGCAGGAGGCATCCTGCCACCAAAACCCAACAGAGGATAAAGTCATATTATGGAGCTGACCTTGAATTGTCATTAGTAATCAAACTTTTGGTTGTAATTACTGACCATAAGCAAAGTTAGAAACCTCACATAGCAGCTGATATCATAAGACAGAGATTTACTTCAACTCAGAACTTTAGTATTTATAATCAGAGCAAAAACTACAGGATTGTCGGAATATTTGATGAGGTCCACAGAAGAAAATTAGATTTTATATCTTCGTTTTTGCATACAATGTTAAAGCACATCTTCCGTTTTGTTGAGTTGAACTTGAATTTGAAGAATCATTTGAAATGTTTGGCTGTTATTACATTTCAGAAAAAATACTTAATAGGAACTTGAAGGTGGGGTGTCAGTTTGTCGCACTATTCACAAACCTTTTTGCTTGTGACAATTCAATGCAAAATAACACTCAAAGATATTGTCTACTCACTGGAATTTAAAATTCTCATCTTGCACATGCTCAGTGTTAGATTTTCCCCTGATGGCTCCTCCCACATTTTCCTGTTGACTTTAACTTAAATACACATTTTTATGTGCTGAGGAGATTTACCAACCACCTCAATAAATTAAATATTCCCAACAGAAAGTATAAACTAAAAAATATCTGGATGGCCCCTGGCGACTGGTTGCAGTGTCATAAGCCCTCCATATTAGTGGATGGTACATGAGTCAAACAAAAAAAATTTAAAGAAAAAAAAAGAATCTTCCCAAATATGTTTTCTGTCAAATTAAGTACATCTAATCAAGATGATGTTTGTTCACATGTTCTTTTATCCAAATAGTTTGTTTTTCAGTCATTATACAAAGGATTTCTATCATAATCTGGCAGATATAAGTCGTCATAGACCTGCTGACTTTATTTTGGAGCTGTACAATGAAGGGCTGTTCCTTTCCTCAAGCATAATATTTATCGTCCATCCATTCTTTGTCCATCTTTAAATACAGACGATGGGTTATTGAACACAAAAGACTTGTGACTTCTTGAGTTTATCTTGCGACCTCAACCCAGGTTTACTTCACTAAATGTGAAGTTCAGTAGACACACTATTTTACTTGTGGGACTCACACAAGTAAAACTTCCTTTTATGCAGCGTTCAGATTGAACATTGTGTTTTTATTGCTTGTATTTACTGAGCCATGACAGGCTTCCATCTGTTAGTCATGAGACAATAAAAACTGACAATGATTTCACATTGTGCAGACAACAGCAACTCATTCATTCAAACGGATTCTTTCACTGAAACAGCTTTGCAGACGTGGTGTCAGGGGTCATGGGCTGTAGGTGTCGAGACTTCATAAGAGGTTAACGGGCAAAATCCATGAAGGCTTGACCTCAATATTGCCGAGAATTTCTGGCTGGCTTAGACAGATACTTATGAGACCGGAAATCTTAATGTTTCTCTGCGTGGCTTTAGGTCTAACTGAGCAGATGGTACCTGTGGAGTATCTTTTGACTGCTTCGTTTGTCATTTCAGATTAGACAGAGTGACTGAACGCACACGTAGCTTAATGAACTTAAAGCTCTGATGACGCCACAGACTCCAACCTGACAGCTGGGAAGAGTTAAAACCATTGCTTCGTGACTACCCAGCCGCAAAGACGGCGTGCACGGTTGCACATTGTATTGCAATCCCTGAATTCAGATGTAAAGCTAATGCTGTTTTATTTTATTTTTGTGCATCGCTGCAGGTTGGCATAAAAGGAGAAGGAGACGCAGCACGTCAAACATGACTGAGGCCATTACGTGTGACAAAGACATTCCAAGAAAAGAGTACAAGTAAATGTCAAGATATGTGCTTTCATAAAATCCACAGACAGTGAGTAAGTTGTAATTTAGGTTTGGCTGTAGTGTCAGGCATGTTACCACAATAACTTCAGAAAAAGTCAATTAAGGGTTTGTTCTTGTGGCTGTCTGCTGACTGGGTTCATCCACAGTCGGTTCATTCACAGGGCTGATGTCATACTACTGCTGCCTTCACGACAACTTGAGCGATCTACTTTTAGATGCACGTCCTCCGTCTCTGTACCACACATGTAGAGAAAGTGCAGAATTAAACTGTAATAGTTTTTTAAAGCACACAGTTTGACAGTGGAGCCTGCGACCACAAGTAGTAATTTGGAGACAATGCTAAGATGTGACCTATAACGTCCCACGCAGGAGAATGCCACAAAGTTAGCAAATGACTCAGGCAGGAATTACACAGCAATAAATCTTTGTAAGGTTGAAGTACAAACACAAAACTTTGACTGAAGTGAGGACGCTTTTTATTGCTTATTAATTTTTAATTTGCAAGAGGAAGAACGTGTAAGATTGTGAAAAAGTTCTTGTCCCCAGAGGCAGTTTAGGCCTGAGAAAACCACACGTTTTTCCTCATCTAACACTCATTTTAGGTAGGCTAAACCATATCTGTAGCGCATTTTCTAGCTTCCTGAGAAAGATTACAGTAAAATTTCCATATTTCAGCTTTTATTAGGTAAAGTAAGTCTATCCGGTGGGGATAAAATAAATAAGTAAATAAATAATAAAATAAAAAACGCGCCACTGAGTCTTTTTAAACTAAATTTTCCCTTGTCCTTTCTCTCTGCATCAGGGTCAAATTTTGGAACAATAAAACTGAGTGTTGAATATGGTTAGCTTAGCATTAAGCATGTCAAACTTTTGTCACAATTATTATGATCTTCAACACTGTTTCAAAAACTAAAACATCCAAAAAAATATGCTACATGTCACTAATTCATAAATATTTATCTACTGCATTTCACTTTTTAGATCATGAATATAGGGTGACAATGGTGATATCAGTCTTTGAGAGTTTAAAAAGTCAGATAGTGATATATAGTCAGATAGATATAACAATTTAAAAGGAAAAAAACCTTTTCGGTAGGTTACCCTTAAACTTAGTATTGAATAAATGTAGTTATCCTGAAATTAAATATTGGCAGATACAGATCATATTTTAAAAATATATATATACAACACACTTTTTGATAAGTTACCCTTAAATCAGCACCCTTAAACTCAAACTGAGCAGATAATGTGACGTTTAAAAATCTACTTTTTTCTGAGGCAGATTACGTAACAGAGGCTAAATGACCTCAAACATGACATTTCTTGGTTAATATTGACATAAGCACTGAGCAGCCACAATATTAAAACTACATACCTAATACTGTGTAGGTTTCCTCTCTTGGCACCAGAACAGCTCTGACCCATGGGGTCTCCATTGAGCTGACTTGTTTTTCCAGCTACCATGTAGGGATGTACGTGGTCTGCCACAGTGTTTAGGTAGCTGCTACACGTCAGCGCAACACCTACATGAATGCAGGACCCAAAGTTTCCAGCAGAACGTTGTCCAAAGCATCAAGCTGCCTCGAGACTTCTTTCTGTAGTGCATGCTGCTGCTTCTCTTCTCCAGGTAAACAATGCTGGATGTCCACATGGTGGAAGAGAAACCATGATTCATTGGATCAGGGACCTTCTTCCATTACTCCATGGTCCAGTTCTGATGCTCATGTTTCCATTGCAGTGGATGGGGGGCATCATGGACATCATGGCAAGATGTGATGCACACATGCTCTGAACAAGATGTCACAGTTTGGGCCTTGTTAAAGACGCTTACATTGCCCATTGTTCCCACTTTCAACACATCAACTTCAAGGACTGACTGTTCACCTCCTTCCTAATATAGCCCACCCACTAAAATGTGCCATTGTAATGAGATAATCAATCATTACTTAACTTTGTCAGTGGTGTTAATGTTGTGGCTGATTACGGTGGATGAGCTGTTTATAGTTAAAATGTCATGGTGACAATAAACCTCCATTGTGCCTTGTATCATCTTTAATCTGACGATAACAAAAAAAGTCACTTTTATTGTTGAAGGCCCTTGTGCCTCCTGGCTACATTTACAAAGTCACAGATCAGAGATAAGACAATATTAAAGACTCCTTCCAGGGAAAATAAAGTCTTTCACTTTGCTGATATCATCATATGGCATTTTTATGTGCTGGAAGCCATATGATGAGTGAAAGATTCAGTCATTGCAATACTTTGAAACAGCAAGCCGGGGGTTTCTGTGCAACAAACCTGAGGGATAAATCCTGTCAGTTTGCAGGTTGGCACTTTTTTCTTTCAGAGGAGACATGGAGAAAAGCCGACGTGTTTTGTTAAGGGTTGCAAAGAGAAAAACTGTAGGCTTTTCTTCAGCATTTGCGGCGTGCTATTAGTTGTTGACAATGTAGTAAAGCCAAACGCACATTGTCTATTATTGTTACGTTACTAATGTTGTAGTAAAATGTATTTCCAACCTGTAGGCACTCTTTGTTTCAGAATCAGTTTTCCATTTGAACATCTTTGTCTGGATTACTCCAATATTACAACTTAGCATTGTGTAGACTACTTTTGCAGTGTTTGAGCAGAGTTGTAGGTGAGCTGGTGTGCTTGAGGTGCAGCGAGTGGAGGAGAAAGAGGTGGAGACTGATTTGCATATTCATAGATCCATGCATACGAGAGGAGGCAAAGGTGGAGAGCTCCATGTAAGCCGGATTACTTTTATGGAAAAATTAGTAGCGTTCTTAGGGGTTCAATCAATGAAGGGAGAGGGACTAAAATCTTAGGTCAATCTCGTGGTCACATTTATCTGGCTCAAGGAGACACCACCTATCAATTTGTCTGTCCAATCATATCTTCAGCGTCTCTGTGTGTGCTGAGGCGGCGACCTAAATTTATTCCACATCACAACTGAAAAGTAAAATCTCACTCCAGTCTTAGTCTGCGCAGTAAAACAGATGATGTCAGTTTTCAGAGTAAGAGCAGTGACTTCATTAGGAATTTCCTAATCCCAAATGTACCAAAAACATCAAATTACCACATTCAATTAAAAGACAGGATTCCAGTAAAGTCATGAGCAACAGAATGAGTTACATCACAAGATTGTTATAATGAAATTAGCCCTTTGACCGTGCAGCTGCCCCACTTGCCCACTTGTTCCTAAAGAGAGAGGGGAGGAGAGCTGTTTAATCTGGCTCTCTGCTGACTCATCATCTCTTCTTCATTCAAGGTTGAGTTGCTCAGAGTTTGTTCGCTCGGCAGCGTGGAGACCAAGGCTCAGGGAAAAAAAAAAAAAAAAAAGTGTTCGTATTTTGACTGGAACATCTTTTGTGCCTTCCTGGGTTGGCCCGAAGCTCGTCAGAAAGGCTGCATCAGCACATTTCACTCCTTTGATCCTTTTGCAGGAAAAAGGCAGAGACTGAGGAGGCTGAAAGCTTTACACTTTGGGTGTCATGGTCCCACTGTTTGCTTTATAAAACAGGATTTAAAAAAAAAAAAAAAAGAGAAAGAAAAGTGGAGCCCTGCAAAGTTATAACACCTTGGCATTCATTGATAATGAAAGTGAAGGCCTCCTTCTGTGAAAATCATGTTTTTTACGTCACTGACATGTCCTTCGTGTGTGATTATACGCTGGTAGACATATCAGACGTGAAATAGGCAGTCGGTGCCATAGCTGAGCATTTCTGCCATGAAGCGGCAGTGTTCCAGTGACTCAGACTTCCAGGGTAACAAGTCTAAAGGACGAGGCTTCCTGTATCATTATCCTTCTTCAGAATACATTTTCAGTTTAAAGAAGTATGTCTGGATTACTCCAGCATTACAACTTGCTATTGTGTAGTGTGCAGTAGTTTTACAGTGTTTTAGTAGAGTCATAGGCGAGCTGGTGTGCTGAGCTGCATTGAGAAGCCAAGAGGTGGAGATGAAGGCAGAAGATAGTCTGTATAAATCTACACATTCTGGAGGAAACAACAGTGTAGAGGTACATCTAAGCCATTTTAAGGCAGGAAATGATTACTATCATGAAAAACACTGAGATGAGTGTGTATTTTGACGGGGTTGAGGGTTTAATCAATGACCGGAGGGAGACGTTAAAAGAAAAGCATCTGTATTTAAAATCTAATCAGTGTTCAAGTGCTTACTAACCCCACAATAGTTGTTTTATTTATTCAAATCCAAACCATAATTTGCCGTTCTGCTATCAGGCTCAGATTGGCACTAATGAGCGTGAGCCGATGTTTTAACACAAGCCTTGATAAATTCCAAATATGCCGCACATTTTTGAAGGTCTCCCATCAGAAGGCCTGCAGGCCTGTGTAATGCTTTAGCTTCAACTCAGTTTGTTTCTTTCTTCTTTGTACCAGATTTGGTTGACCCACTTCCGGTGGCCTAATTGCCAGTTGTCATGGTGAAGCCAAAGCATTGTGAAAGAAAACGGGAACAATTTGCCTGGAACTGTACCAGAGGACATTTTGCTAAATGTTTATTTGCTCGACACAGAAACGGTGTCAGCGGCGTCCCAACACAAAGAAGTGAACTAGGCTGAAGCTTTGTCACCGAACCTCCGTTGCGCATCCTGTGCCGATGACAATCTCAATGTATCTTCCTGTTCACCATGAAAAGCCTTTCTACAGACGCCTTTCTGTTATAAAGATGTTAAACCCTGACCCTGATCTATTGGAGTGACACGATTAAATACGAGTTTGTCCTCATAACAAAGGCAATGTTGAAGATTAAAGGGATAGTGTGATGTCTTGGGAAAAATACACTTATTTACATATACTTACTTCGTAGTCCGCCTTCCGCATCGTCAGCTTAAGGGTTTTAGTTTAGCAAAGACGAGAAACCAATCCTCTTAAGTAGCAACAAAATCCACCAAAAACACCCCTAAAGATAACAAATGAAGACTTTACATGTCATTTGTTTCATCTGAAAAAGAACAAAATATTTTATGTAGGTTCATTTCTATTGCTAAAAAAAAGTGTTGATAGTTTGTGAGGCTCTTCAAGCAAACGTCCAGGGTGAGATATGTGTCCCGAATGCTAATTTACTGGAATTCTCTTGCACGAGGTGATCTCCATGCCGTAGCAAAACCTGATGGATGGATCACAGTAGAAAGGCATGGTGACTCCAAATGAGTTCAAATGAACCTAGGGGCCAGGGTCGGCATGCTGAGGGCTCAATCGGACCTCCCTCACATTTGAAATGGGCCAATGCTGGAGCAGAGGGGGTTCACACCATCGGGGGTTGGGAAGGACACCCAGGGAGTCCTTCTATTTCCAAGAACTGCAGTTGGCGGGGAAAAGAGGGAAAAAAAAAAACCTTGCCTCATTCACATTTCTCTCCTCCTCCCTCTTACGACTGACGCAAGTAGGTAGTAATCTGCTTCAAATGAAGCATGCTAGACTTGGAGTGTGTTTAGATATTTGGTGCCATTTTGGCACTCAGAAATAAAAACAATACAGACAGGCAAACTGTTGTACCAAATATAATATACAGTGATATCAAACAGCATAAAAAATCCAACACATTTCTTTTCATTAATTGAAAGAGGCTCCAGTGAGCAGCTGTTTTAAGAAACTCGACGCCAGAGACAAAGCAGGTCATGTCAAGTCCTTTCAGCTCTCTGTGTCCAGTTCCTCCTGCTAAAATGTACGCAGTCACAGTACATATGGATAAGGGCCCTGCATTATATTCATACAGGCAGCCACACAGGTAATATCTTTCTTTTAATATGCTTTGAATTTGCAAAGCGCAACGAACACGTGGCCCACACCTCCAGGAGCAGGACAGGCTCGTCTGTTCAGCAATGTCCGTCTTCGCCTTCTTCTGCAGTATGTCTGAATACTCTTCTATAGCTGAGAAAACAGCCAGAGCTGAGTTCATGGAAGAAACTATTCGGCTTTCGAGTGAGGACTCTACTGCCCTCGTCAGTGTCGACCTCTTCCTCTGCCGCCCCGGCCTCTCCCGCGGTGGCTGCTCAGGTGTCCGGCCGAGCGCCTCAGCTTCTTCCTCTCCTCGTGGTGATCCCGCTCCGCCTGCTGCTGCTTCCTCTGCTGCTCCGACTGCAGATGACAGAGTTACGTGTGTTATTTAAACTCTGCGCGGTTCGACCACCTGATGACCGACGACTTTGGTTCGACTAACGCTACAGGAATAAAAAATCGTGTTGCGTCGCACACATACGGAGAAGCTTCACAGGAATTCTTCTCTCTAATCTCAGACAAACCCACACTACAAGATTGGAAATACTTACGCATCACACCGTACAGAATGTTATTAAGATTATCATGCCAGTGGCAGCTGTCAGGCACCATGTCACATGATCTCATAGAGAAGCAGATGGAAACAAAACAGAGACTGTGGTACAACAATTTGCTGTAACACTAATAATACACTGCAGTGAGAAAAACCAAAAGCAGAAGGCTGGACGAGGATAGATGAGAAAATGATTTGGAAGATGTGGTCAACACAGCCGGTCTACTCTTTGGCAAGAACCACCGGTGAGATCAGTTTTAATATCTGTAGTTAATGTAAATCTCTAGTTCCAGTATGTTTAGTTCACCTCGAATGGGGCTCCGTTATCGAGGTATGACCGGCTGTCATGAGCCAGGGGGGAGCATGTTTAGGGTTTGTTGCTGCAACTGAACTTTATGTTTTTATTATCTGCTTTCATAGTGATTTGCATCTAATTTAAGTAAAGCTATCAATGTTTTTTTTTTAAATTGCTATTGTCTATTGTTGCATCATCCAGGCCTCGCGGTATGTCATGCTGTTTTGTGGATTTGTATATGAAATGCATATTGACAATTGATTTACCACAAGTGTGTTCAGGAAGCTGTTTTTTGTTTCTTGTGTAAAACATTAAAAACTGCCCCCTTGGCAATAAATATTAAGACCATCTCTGAACATTTTCTGCCCCTTGCACAGCTGGCAACAGTACATGAGGAGTTTTGCATTGGCACGCTACTGCTTTAAATAATGGAGTGATCAGGAAGGTTTACAGGAGCGATAATGGGTGTTGCATTGCATTAGCTCTGTACCTTTTTGAGAGTGAAGGTCAGCTGTTTGCTGCCGACTGCAGTGTCAGCCATGTTGCTGACTCCAGAGTGCTCCTCCATCTTTAGGCGGTCCTCCAGAGAAGCCCTAGACGAACACATGCAATCCTCAGACACAATATAAACAATACATAAAGAGCGCAGTCACATAGTATTAGGACACTGATGTACGTTTGTCACCGCTCTGTAATGTGTTATGCACGGTGGTATATATTATTGAAGTTTTCGAAACTACAACCATGAGGTCTATTTTTACAGATAAGGTGATGCTTTTAACAGCTGCACACCCTGAAGCAATCTGAATAATAGAATTCATCTCGCAGTTCTATTTAATATGTTACCAAAAGACATACTTCTGCAGTTTCTGCTTGCGGGCCATGTCATTAAAACTTCGGAACTCCTCCCCGGCTTTGATCTGATAAAACTGCGGCTGGCTCGTCTTCTTGCTCTCAGCCATGTTTGAGGTTTTCTCTCCTCCGTTCTGTTCCCTCTCCAGCAGGACAGTGTTGCGGTCCGCTTCCTTCCTCTGCTGCCGCTGGCGGTCTCTGTTCTCCTGTCGCAACAACCTCCGCTGCTCCCTCACCTCCTCCACCCAGCTCTTATCGTCGTCTGAGCTCTCCTCCTCGGAACTGGCTCGCCCCTCTGGTTCTTCCTCGTCTTCAGCCGCCTGGACGAAGACATGGTGCAGCAACAGTTATTCATATGCTTTCTGTGCCCTTAGCGCAGGTCTGACCTTTCGTCTTACACAATATCAAAGAAAACGCAGCGTGTGGAAACTGATTGCTTGCCAAGGCCGGTAAACAAAAGAAAAACATATGACCATGTCTGGAGGGATTACGGAGCCGGATGCTAATGTCGCACTTTTTCCAAGATAAAAATCAAGAAAGCCACTATTTAGTTACGCTACTTCCCTCTGGCGTAAACCACTAAAATCCTCTGAAAACTTTAAATAGCTTGAGTTATAGAGTTACACCAAATACTTGCGTAACTGAATTTCTAGAAACTACCGAACATAAGATTCCATTCTGGTGCAGGTGTTGTAACAAAAAACCCAAGCTGAGTGTTTACCTGTTGGGAAGCGGCGGCCTGCTGAGCCAGTAGACGCAGCTTCTTTTTCCGTTTTTGCCCGACCTTGGAGACGATGGGGTTGAGCAGGCGGAACTCCTCGCTCTGCTCATCCACCTGGTAGTCCGGGTTTTCAAACATCACCTTGAAACGGTCGTCTCCCAGGATGCTGGGGAGAGCCTGCGGGTTTGAAAAAGTGGAGATGGTGGAAAGGGTGAGTCTGATTCTAAAAATGCAGTGTTATGTGATATTCCCTTTCCACTTGTCTACAGCTGGTGTAATGGAAAATACATTTTTATATTAATTTCAGTGCCACTACATAAAACATTAATGTGTAGTTGTCAGACAGAACAGAAATCAACGAATAAACACAATATCTTCATCTTTACAGAGCTCAAACATTGGTGGATTTTTTTTAAGCATCTTCTCTTACCTTGCCCTTCTTTTTCCTAGAAGCCAGCTCTGCTTCATCATCACCCTCCTCCATCAGCTTGAGAGCCAGGTCCTTGTTCACCTTGGGCAGCTTCTGTCTCAGTCAGAGCAGATGTGATTACACACACAGGTAGTGGGAAGTATGAACCAATCGGTTTCAAGTGTGAAGTACACAAACTGTACAGAATTAATTTCTGACATAATTAAAAAATGACAAAGTCCCTTCACTTCTAGAGGTAATTAGTGTTTGCACTTCAGAAGCCATTGTGACAGTGGGTGTGTTGTTCAGTACTTTTGTATTTAGCCGTAATCTTAGCCCGCACTAACAATTTTAATCCAGTTTGACAGGTACAACTCTTTACAAATTCTTTAGTGGGACTCATGAATATTAACATCAGGATTGCACCATAACAATGTGACGAATGTAAGAAGGAATATCAGAAAGGATCTTTACATAATCATACTATATAAACAGGATGTATACTGAGCAAGAAAGAGTCAAAAATGTGTGTTTGCCTGATTTTGTCCTTCATAACTTCTCAAGGACTGAGATCTAAGCAGTTTGGCTCTAGAAAGTCACTGCAACTGAAACTGCTATGAAAAGATGAAAAAATGTTGTCAGGCTCTCTTACCTTAACCTGCACTCTCTGGGTTCTGGACTCCTCAATCTTCTGGCGGATCTTATCCTTGCGATACTCCTCGTATGCAAAAGGATTTGCCATGGTTTTGACCTGTGGTGGAACCAAACAGCAAAAACGTTTACAGCAGCGGTTTTGTGTAATAGTATGATAAATCTCGATTTAACAACTCTGACAAATATCTGAGGAACATAAGAAGCTGACACTTAATATATGATACTGTACCTTGTGATAAAGCCTGATGTCCATAAAATAGCCGTGCATGTAGGCTCTCAGGAGAGACGATCCCACCAGGTGAGACAAACCTGGCATGGAAAAGGAAAACAAACAATTACAAACAATAAATATACACTGAAAAAATAATGATATATCTGTGAGGATAAAATAAACTATGGGCAGAATTATGCTAAGATTGTTTGGCCGAGTCAGAAATATCGGTTGACAGTAAAACACTGAAACATTGTTCTTACTACTTAACGGAATGAATAAATTTGGTGTCTCTATTTCTGTTGCCTCGAGGATAAATGATGTTGCTGATCCCTTCAGTTTTAATGTAGTAATTCAAAGATTGGATTTGGTTCCCATTCGGTGAAATCATTCAGTTGTTACAACACTGACTGGCACAACTTATTCCGCACAATCTTGGTTTCCAGAGGCTGAATCCTCATGGCTTTGTTGATCCTCTGTCTTTTTGCTGCCCCTTTGAGGGAGTCAGATGATCCTGTTCTGTGCTGTTTTGCCCAGGTAGACTTGCCATAGTTTGTTTCCAAGGAAGGAAGCCTGGAAGCAAGCCCTTGTTTTTTCTCACTGTTTATTCCCTTTTTTTTTCTCTGCTGATGCACATATGTCTGTGTGTACTGTTAAGACTCTGTGTTGATGTTCTGTACCAGTTCATAGTATGAATGTAAAACTTGAAACGATGCTAACACGTTAGCCCGTCTAAGGGATTTTCAATGTTATGTTAGCATTAAGATAATCACTAATAATCAGTCATCAGTATTCAGTTAAGTTTGTTTGTTTATTTCTGCTGTGTCTAATGATTAGTTATGTAAAAGAAAGAAAAGTGTAATATTTATATTCTGTTTTTTGTATTGCATTTTCACAGTGCTTCTGACAGTAAACATCTCAAACATACTGCTGACACCTGGATGTTTATTGATGAACCTGTTTAGCTATCTGCTAAGCTAGAACTCAGCTCTACGTCCTAGCAAGGGCAGAATCGTCTTTTCCCCTGGCTTCACCATGAGGAGGCTATTTGTGGTTTAGGATCTTAGTTACTGGACTGTTTGCCTCGACATCTATTTACTGCGTCCATGTTCCTTTTGGGATGAATTGCAGTAACTTCTGGCAATTCTTTCACTCGCATCATCATGAGCTGTCAAACATTTTTCTGCAGCTATCAAGGTTCCCCTCGACGTTCGTATTTGGTGCTCATTAGCAAATCTTAAATTAAGAAAGTAAACATGGAGAACATATCTGCCAAACATCAACATGATAATAGTCATTTTTAACTTGTTAGCATGCTAACATTTAGCTCAAAGCATCGCTGTACCCAAGTACAGTTTCACAAAGCTGCTAGCATGGAATGTAGACAGTTTATTTTAATGAGAAAAGTGTTGTTTTAAAGAAAAAATATACTTTATTAGATTTAAGTCAGAAACATAGATGCAAGAAAGCTTTAATGTGTGTCATTCAAAATAGAAATGATTTGAATAAACCCAAACAGTAGCTATATATTGCCACATCTTAGGTATATATCATATAGATCTAGCTTCCTATCTCGCAAACATCTTTGGATGTAATGGGTTACTGGTTGTTTTAAATCTTCTTCTGTGGATGTTACAGTGTTTCAGTTATTACTCTCTCTCCTAGTCTGAATTTTGATGAAGATGTTTGATTGATTGGCTTAAAGCACATTGGTTACTAAATTTTTTAGGCATGTCTTTTGCACATAAGCAACATACAGGGTATTGCACAATATAGGTAGTTTCGTATGGAATTTACATTACATTATATTCCTCCTTTTGTCTGCAGGTTGAGGCAGATTGCTTGCACTCCCTGAACCTGATTTTGCCTGAGGTTTCTTCCCCTTAAACACATGGCTTTTTGGTTGCCAAGAGGTTGCTTAAAGGGAATCATTAGACGCGTTGGCTTTCTCTCTGTACTATAAAACTCTAAAGTCTTGACCTCAGTGTGTGAAGTGCTGGGATGACTTATGTTGTGAATTGGCGCTATCTAAATAGAATTGCTAATGAAAACGGGGGGGTGCCATTCCATCACGACTGTGTGAATTTGTGAGTCGTACTGAATCGCCACCTTGACGTTACTTACTCCCGAGCATGAAAGGCAGCAGCCGCCCGCATGGGCTGGGCTGATTGCTAGAAAATATATCTGACATGTTAAAGCCTGAAAGTATGTGAGCGCATGTAGCTAGACATGCAAAGTATGTACAATAAGCTGCTCTTCCCAGGAACGTCCACCAGCGTATGTACTCAGTCCACCCAGGCTGCCTCGCGGTTACATAACAGGGCCACATTACGCGGCTCCTGTAAATCAACACTGCTGCTCCCCTGCCTGCCCCCTTCTCTGCTTTTATTTCACATCAGCCAACCACCTTTCTGCTTCTTGTCATTTGATCTCTTTACTGCTGAGCCTGCATTCCAGTGTTCATTCAACCCATCCACAGTCCACTCCCTCGGCCCTCCTTGCTCCCTCCCCCGCACGCCACTTTTCTTACCTAAAGCCTCTCAATCATTCCCGAGGCCTCTACTTAGATAGTCTAGCCAGTGAACTAACCCCCAAGGCTCTGATTCATAGTTCTGGGTTTAACTTCCAGGGTTAAACTCTCTCTTTGTATAGCGATACCTCTTGCTCTATAACTAAAAGAGTCGATGCACAAATTGCACGTTTGCTTTGGGGAAACCTTGGCTGTACGACTTTGAGGTGATTTATTCCACGTGCTGTGAAGTTTGTGAGGTGAAAGGAAGGCAGCGAGGTCTCACCCAGATTTTCCAGGTCCTTCCGGGTGACAAACTTATAGTCATCGTACACCGTGCTCTCTGGGCTCTCCTCCAGCTCCTCCGTTAGATTGTCAAGGAAGGAGCACCAGCGAGGAGCAGGGCCCAGTGCCTAAACACACACACACACACACACACACACACACATATATACTTGGTTCAGATTTAGATTGTTGAGTAAGTACGAAACTTGCCATGTATTTGTTGAAACAAAAATAGACCAACTGTCCCGGGTCGTGTTTCCATTCCAGTTAGAAATGAATGACACATCATCTTTTTCAAAGAATCATGGAATTGTGCTGACACGTAACCCGACACTGATGATACAGAGAAAACCCGAGAGCAGCTGAAGTCTTCATCAATCAATCATTTTCACAGTGAAAATCACATATTCAATATGCTTACAACAATAAAAACAACATTATTTCTGTTCTGCGTGCTTGAAATTCTTAATTCTTATTATTGACAATATGTATAAAAAAAGGAATTTCAGATTTATGGCAGCAAACTGCAGTTCTGAGGGGTCATGACATGATTAATAATTTAGGCTAAAGCAGCATAATACTGCTACATACAACTATGTATCCGTACATCTTTTCTAATCTTTGCATTTAAATTTTAAATTACTTACTGTGAAAGGTTATTTCTGTTTGGAAAGTTGGTACGACAGAAAGATAGGTTAGACCCTAATTTATGTGACACACCTGCCAGTTTTATACACTAGTTAATTATCTCATTAATCAAAGTTATGCAGCACTATTTGCACCAACATTTGCCCATTTAACATTTTTACTTCTCTGACCTCTTGTGGAGTAACGATGACGGAGGAATTATAGTCATTGTCTTTTCAAATATGGTTATTTAATTCATGTCTCAAAAGGTGGACTTTTTGTCATTGTTTTCAAGAAAACAACTATTGCTTATGAGCACGTTTACAAACCAAGTCAATAACTCCTTGCAGCTTCCATGAGGATGACCTGGTTTTCTGGGCTCTCAGACCTTTGCTGCATTTAATTCCTCTGCGTGCTTTCCACATATTTTCTGTCTGTCTCTGCTGCGCTATCATTAATTAACAATAATACACCTTATCTCAGGTCTTTAGGAACCATCTGTCTTTAATCACGGCCACTTCTCCCTGTCTGTGACTCTCGCAGGACGGGACGCACCGTTAAAATATTTTATTGAAGGGTCACAGTGTAAATGTTTCTTTTAATCCCACCATAAATATTACTCCTTTTATATGTTACACAAACTGAATTTCAGTCTGTCAGCCACTTTTTTTTTTCCTGCTGTTAATGGAAACTCACTCCAGCTTTTATTTTAACCTTCTTAATGAAGGGGAAATGCCCCAAAATACATCCATGCAAAGTTGCTGTAATTGTTGCTCCTCTGCATACTGGCTGTGAAGCAAGTCCTGCATAGAGCGACTACACGATAAGAAATAGGGAACAAAATCCACAAACCTCCTTCTGGGCAGCTATATATCTATATGTATTAGTCTTCCTAATTGAAGTTAAAACTGCCCTTTTCTGGATCACTGCTAGTGTTCGCACAGCTCTCAAGCCTGTCTGCTGCTGATGCTTGTGGTTGAAATCTATTACCATTATTTAAATCGGTACAACACAAACACCAAAAAATACGGTAATCAACTTTTAAGCCAGTACCAGTCCCCCCTAAAAGGCTTTCACTTCCCAGTCTTACATAACGCTTGCGGTTAAAATGTACATCTCTACCATTATCACATAATCCTCATTGGCATCTATAGGGTGGAATCACTGCAGAGCTGACAAAGCCTCTGGCAGGAACACACGAGAAGCCAAGAGCTAATTATACACAGAAAACCGGTGCAGAAACATAAATGGCAGGTTGTTCAAATACATCACAAGTTGCTCTCAGGGCAGAAAGAGGAAAGGACAAGACCAGCAAGTGCAGTCTGAACTCACTTCAGAACGACACCAAAGCTGCATTTCTCAGGAAATTATTATTATTATTTGTGATGTTGTGCCTTACAGTGACGCAGACACATAAAACTGACATCTTTTAAGAACTAATAAAGCAATCTTAAAATCTTTCTATTTCTTACATTTTTAGATCAACAGATATCAACTCAAAATAATATTTCATGTAAAAAGGAAATGTCAGACTCCCTCTATGTCATGATAGAACATGTTCATTGAAATGGAATAAACCTGAGCTTACAACAGACAGCAGTGGAACAAATCCACTGATTCACCCAATGTTGGCTCTTTGTGCAATAATCAATAATGTATTTATCAATTCATCTGCCAATGTCTAGTAAAGTGATGTATTCACCTGTCCTTTTCCCTCTAATGTAGGACAGCAGGCCCAAAGTTTACCACATCCAACTCTATCATTTCTGGAATGAACCCATTTACACAAAGCAAAGTCTAGTTTACTGTACACACACACGTTCTCTGGAATAACAGTCAGATCACACTGAGTCACAGAGCAGACTGTTGATGACAACAAGCTTTCTCCAGCTTTACTCATTATGCAGCGGCCTTGTGAGCATCAGAGAGAAAACAAACGGCCCACACACACTTCTTCATTGCTCCCACACACACGTCCTTAAACAGTCACCTGGATACTGACACTTGTATACACAGCTGTGTGCACATGTAGATGCTGCAATTATCCTTTACTGCTCTGTCAAACCCGTGACCCCAGCGAGGATTAAGCGGTGTATAGATAATGGATGGATGGATGCACTGTCAAGTCTCTGTCAGATACGTGCCTGTCAGCCCAGCACCTGATGAGCAGTATGCAAATGTGATGTAAATACTCACTGGGATGTAGAATGTGTTCATCTTGGGATCTTCGTTGGCAGTGAAGAGCATACCTGTGAATGAGACACGAGACAAAGTAATGTGAGGACAGAAGCAGGGCAGTTATTGAAAGACCTTTTCTGTGTGGAGCAAAGGGAGACTTGCCCTTTAAACAATCTTCAATAAAAATCTCAGGGAGAATTTATTACCGCCACAGATGGCAGTTCTACGACATGTCCCATCCCATCCTCTTAGCAGGAGGCAATGGCATTAAACGTTTAAAGTAGCTTATATCAAATATCAGTGATGGCTCTATACATTCATTCATTTAGATAGGAGCCTGTTCTTGCTTGCCTGAAATAACTGCCCAGGGGCGTTATAGGATGGCTGCAGAGTGACAAGATTTGCCTGCAAGGACTTTAACTCCAGTCTTACATATCTGAAGGTATGGCAGCAACTTTTACTATCTATATTGGTTATGTTCTGCAGATGCCCATAATTAAGTTCTCCCGAGTTAAAAGAACCATTTCAGATAGCCACAATGCTATTCTTCCAGGACAAAGAAATACCGTTCATGTGTCATGATATCTACCATGCAGCTGCAGACATCTGCAGTCTACGGCTGAAAATGATGAGCTGGGATCACAGTTTCAGATATCTACAGTCTAATCGGAATTCTTCTTCAACACATCTTCACTTCCACTCAAGTCAAGATATCTCCACTGTCTTTTTAAGATATCTTCGATTAAGTCTGAACTCGTCAGACTGACACTGTACAGAATTTAAACTCCAACCAGGACTAGTTTAAGTGCAATTACAGGCATCCTGAATTCGACTTCTGACTAGGAGAAATGACACTGCAGATATCTGGAGTTACATCACAGGATATGGCGAGTGACAGGAAACTTGCTTTTCAACATATTTTGGCACTTCAACCGTAATTGTACATGACAAGCCGTTTCACCGCAATGTCAGAGCTGCCTGAGGCTAAAGTTCTAGTAGATTTTTTTTTACCACAGCTCTTCAATGAAGAAAGCTCTCGTTCTCCTTGCTAAAAGGCTCTTTCTATTTTAAGGCATTTTGCAGCAATCTTATCAACCACCATTCCTTCGACTGACACTGTGCCACCAATATTCACAGATGATGACGATTTAGATTTCTGCTACTACTATTCTGACAAGTCCAAACTGAATTACAGAAATCTCTAGCTGCTGCTTTGACTGGTATGAATGACGACAGACATCTGGATTAAAACAAATTCAACTTGTCAAAAATGATGTTGATGCCAGTAATTGTAATTCTGGTTCATCAAACTCAGATATTAAATGTTAAAGCAGCTTTCCATACTGAGGGTCCACTTGCACGCCTAAAATGATACTGGTACGTGAAACAACGTTTGAAAATGTCACATCTAAAAGCAGAATCAGTTTCTGCCCCCAATATTGAGAAGTGAGATTAAAAAGCTGTTGTGTTTAAAAGCAGTAAGGCCAAAAGCATATAAAGAAAGTCCCTTTAAGTCACTGCTCTGTAACAGTTTTAGGGCTGAAACCTCAATTTAAAAAAAAAGCCTTGAAAAAGTCACTCAAAACCACATGATTTCAACAGTGACTTCTATGTTCACCGTAGGTTTGCTCTTGTAATGACAGACAAGTCAAACTGTGTGTGTACAGTGCAGGAAGTTGGCGCCACCCAGAGGTGGAAAATGAAGAAGCACTTGTTTCAGAAGACCAATTTAACATCGACAAATCACTTCCATTCATATTTACAGGCTAATTTAGGGATGCATCCAAACATTTAAGCTGTTATTTTTGTTTCAATGCACTTTCTAGTTGTGCGGTGCTATTTATGTAGACAGTACAGTGGAGGTGTAGTAGATGTAGAGAGTAAATGTTCTGCTGCTGTGATGCTTTAACTTCCTCTGGGGCGGCTGTGGCTCAGGTGGTAAAGTGAGTCGGTCAGTGATTGGAAGGTCGGCGGTTTGATTCCGCCCTGTAACCTGGTCGTTGTGTCCTTGGGTAAGACACTTCACCCACCTTGTGTGTGAATGTGTTTGAATGGATTGTTTGAGGTGGTGGTCGGAGGGGCTGTAGGTGCAAAATGGCAGCCACGCCTCTGTCTGTCAGTGTGCCCCAGGGCAGCTGTGGCTACAATCGTAGCTACCACCACTGGAATGAATGTGTGTGAATAAATAACTGACAGTGTAAAGCGACTTTGAGTGTCTAGAAAAACGCTATATAAATCTGATCAATTATTGTTGTTATTATTGAACTTTCTTCCTTCCCTGTTTTTCTTCTCACCTGAATTAGGGTAGATGCAAACGTCGTTGATGTTGGCCTGAGGCTGTATGGAGGAGAACAACTTGCCCTGTGGTGAAGACACAACAGAGATAACTGGGATTGGAAAGACTTCTTGACTTCCACACAATGAAAATGCACAGACTTTAAACAACCTTCTATTTTATAAAAGCTGAATTAAGACTGATCAAAGCTGCTAATATGTAGACATGAAATCAATCCTTGCAACAATAGCATTCACACGGAGCGCATAATAGACAGGTCAGGCCCTCTAATGGCTATTACTTACAGTGTCTTTGTTCCAGATCTTTATTATCTTGGAGTCAGCAGAAACAACCAGGTCCAGCTGATCGTGGAAGTTGAGAGACTTGATTGGCAGGTTGTAGAAGTGGTCTTTAACCAGCAGCGGTTGGTTGGAGCGCATGTCGTAAAGCAGCACCTTTAAGAAAAACCCAAAGGGGGGAAGACATTTTTTAAATTTTCAGAATTCTGTAAGAAGTAGGCTTCCAAATACCAAGACAGAAACCGTTTGAATGTCTTTGTGATGAACTGAAAGCCAACATATTACGAGTGAAAACTGAACTTGTTTTGGGAAAAGTCTAACTTCTAGAGAATCATGTATGACAAGAGCCACTTCACTGTGAGTTGACCAGACACAGGAAGAAGAGATGGAATTTCACTCCACGTGGGCAGCTCAGAGTTTACAACAACAACAACAAACAGAAAGGAAGTGAAGAATGCAAGGATGGAGCGGTGTCAGGGAGGTTTCTGACCACCGTGTGACAGCTGAAAAAAGTGATGCAGACAGTCGCTGTGAAAATACTCATGCTGTGTCAACCTTTCTTAAATTAGCAGGAAGCACAGTGGATGAAGTGGAACACTTCCACAGTGTCTCTACAAGTGAAGGAGTCTGGGCCCACCTGTCCTGTGCTGGTGCCTACAGCCATGCTCAGGGAGCCGTTAAACTTCAGCGCGCTGATGGAGGGCAAACCTTGAACTCTGTCAACAAACACACAATCAGAATATGAACTTGTCAACACACTGACGGTGTAAAAGGCACAGACAAGAAAAAGGCCATAATCACTGTAGCTCTTTTGTAACAGCATACTAAAATAAATGAGATAAAAGTTGGATATTTCTAAAGCATCATGACACACAGCTTGCAGCTTGTTTTTCACACAGCACAGATACAGGCTGCTTGCATGTGCTTTGTCAGGCTGAGACGAGCTGAAATCTTTGAACATCTCAGCCTTACAGTTTGTTACTTACTCTGTTCCTTCACTGAGGCTGCTCAGGGCGCAGTCCAACAGGCCCACTCGGTTCCGGACACGAGGGTCCCAGCATTCGACCCTCCCCTGGTGACCGAACGAGAAAAAGGTCAGATAGTCGGACAAATGCAAGTTTGAGTCATAATAATTAACTGGGACAATATTAAAACCAATAAAAAGCTGTAGTAAGCTACTTTTTCGTGTGGGCGGCACTAAATGTAAGTGAGATTTTGAAAAGCTTCAACTTTAGCTCCTAAAATCATGTGAATATTTATTTTCTTCAGCCCAGCTGGCGTGTGATGTTTTATACCAAACAATATCAAAAAAGATGAGAGAAGAGAAAATCAAATAACGGAAGAATTTAAAGTGAAAAAATCCTGAAATATTTTCTGCATTAATATAAAAACACAAAATGTGGAGCTAACTTTTAGCCCCCGGACTACGTAACATCACTGCGTCATCACTCTGTTAAAGTGACAGCTCATTCAGACAGACGTCACTTTTACGTTAACGTTCCTCACAGTTTCATTCATTCAAACTCACCACAGTAAGAGAGAAAACCACAATATTTGTCATTCATGTGAGATTGGATAGTAGGTGTTTATATTAAACTGAAAATTCTTGGTCAGCTACTACTTAACAAAAATAAACAACCCAACAGTAAACCTCAACCTGAGCCCAGCCACTATTTAACAAATGATTTAACTGCAGCTGATCAACTGTTGTGTGCCAGCTCATCTGTCTGAGGTGGAGAAAGGTTCACAGTGCAACCTGCTGTTACATCCGGATCAATCCTGTCTTTATGTTGGTGATAATTTATAACAAGTAATCAATGATGTTGCTGCTGTTGTTGTGCTATATGTGTAAATGTGTGCAGCTCTTTGGGGGATGCTCATATGGATCCTGCTGCTGTCTGGTGCTGCAAGTACTGAATAAACTCCTACAAATAGCTGGTAGCAACAAATTAAAAATGAGCTCCCATTAACATTGTATTGGTAAATCTCATTAATCTGACCATTCTAAAGTTTAATTTTTATTGACATTTCAGTCTGTAGTAGATGTGAAATTGTAGAGCAAAGTAAATGAGGAAGTTTTTTTATTTTTTTTAATTGACACTCTTTGCTCTCTGTAATGTATATGAACCAATATTGATGGTGAAAAGATTTCTCCAACTCGTTAATCCTTTACTGCCTCAGAATACAGTTCAGACTTGTGCCATGTTGGAGGTGATACAGAAATGTTACAACATGGTCAGATTGCCATCAGCACTTTTACAGTAAAGCTACCAGGGTGCTCATTCAGATCAGACATGAAGCTGACATGTTAAGATGCCATCAGAATAATGGAAAGGAGTTCATGTTTCATACTGCCCTGCTTAAAGAACTGTGTCTTCAAAGCTGGCGACTTCCTACTGAACACAGCTAATGAAATGTCTCAATTTACGCCCATGTGAAGCAAAGAGAATTAGTTGTGCACAATACAAAAATAACTAGTCATTTTTAACCTAATGTAGCAAGTAACGGCCTCACACACAGTCACTGCTGCCTCATTTCACACACAGCCTGTGATGACACTTACCTCAGAGGTTCCTGTGGCAAATAAATGATGGACGGGGTTGATGTCGCACACATTGTTTTCTCTGGTAAGAAAATCAAGAAAAAGAGGATTCAGGGACATCAGCTGGGATCATTTAATATGAGATTGCACCAAATTCTTAAAGTATCAATGCACTTAAAAGCTGCCAACAGCGAAGGAAAACACTTTGCTCGACTTACACGGCATCAGTCTGAAGTGAGTTGAGGAAGCGCCCTTGTTCCAGGTTCAGTCTGAACACCTCTGAACTGAAAGTACAAAAAATAAACAATGTCAGCGGTGTGGCTCAACCAGCTTACTAAAAACACAGGTCTCAGTATATAATGTTTAATCATATTCTCACCTCGTCCCTACAAAATACAGGTCACAGGAGGGATAGTGATAAGAAAAGTCCCGTCCAAACTTTGGAATACGTGTCTTGTAGTAGTGTCCGTGTTGGGAGTGGAACTCCACGTAGCGGTTGCATTGTAGAAACACCAACTGCACACACACAGACACACAAAACAAGTTGTGAATTTAAATTTACACTGCGATAATTTCAGGGAGTTTGGTTTGACATACAATTTAACTTCATTATCTTTCCAAAGTGAAACCAACCTACTGAACTATTTATCAAGATACTACAAAGTCTACCCAACGTTTTCCAAAACACCCAATAGAATATGTAGTGAAGAGAACTTTTACCACCATTTAAGCTATATAATGTCTTTAAAAAGATGTTTTCCACATTTTTACAACACTCAAAACTATGAACAAACATATATGGAATTTTGTAGTAAACTAAAAAAGTATACATCATATTTCAGTTTTGTCAAATGAATCACTGTTGCTCCTATTGGTAATATGTCAACCAGCATCATGGGGTCATCACCTGGAATGATTTTCAGTTAACAGGTGATCTAAATGAGATCAGTGTTTGACATAGATTGATTTATTTGTGGCGCTGTGGCACAATATCAACATCATCCACCACATATTGATTTTCTATTTTGTTACTGGTAAAAATAGTAATATCTTATTTGAATGTAGAGCTTCACCCTGCTCTCACACTGTCTCCTTCCCAAGATGCTTTGGGAATAGTTCCTCCTCTCTGTGAACACTGACTCAAAACATGACCACGCTCAGGAAGAAGGTCGTTTGTTGGCAGAGTTTTCAGAGACCAAACTCTTCAAATAAGTTATTAGCTAGAACTGAAGAAGCCTCGCTATTAAGGATAGCCGTTAGTAGAATACAGCTGGGTGGTGGAGGTTAGCACACTGTTCAGAGCTTCTAGTCAATATCAACAACTCGTGCAGTGGATAATGTTAATGTTAATTTACACTGAACGTTTGCTTCCTCCGTCTGGATGAATATTGAAAAATATTTCCAAAGGCTCAAAAGAGCCTGTCCTAAGGAGGAGTAAAAGCAGCCTGCACCATTTGTTTCTCAGAGATCTAACACAAAGCAAAGCAATGGAGCTGCATGTATAGTTCAGTCACTTATTTGTCCTGAAGTATTTACCAATAAGAGACTTGAAGTGAAGCACCTTATATAGTGTTGCTTAATAATTAATTTCAGAAAGCATGACATGCCATTGCTATTTAGTTTCTTCGACGGATGACATGACAATACACTTATAAACAATAATCCTAATAAACCAAATGCAGCTAATGAATGCAAACATAATGCCACAGATGTCAAATTACACTATTCTAGCAGCATGGACAAAGTGCTGAAAAAAGTCTTACCTTAGAGTAGTCATCAGACAGAACATCAAAGGCCACAACTGGGAGAGAGAGAAAAATAATAATCAGAATTAATCAAGTACATGAAGGCAGATTAACAACTGGGTGTATATTTCATTTTACCATCAGAATCCAGACAGCGCTCAAACTTCAGGGACAGCTGATAGGTGTCGTAACAGCGAATCCTGGGTTTGTACGTTCCTGAAAAAGATGAAATCAAAACCTGAATATTCATGAAGTGTAATGCACAACTTAGATAGGAGACTTTGTAAGATTTAACCATTCATTTCAGAATGACATGCAATTGTGTTTGGCGATGACTCTGCTTAAGTGATGCTCTGGAACAATCTGAGCAGGAATGACACAGTCCCTGAGATCACAAACCCACCAGCTGAGCCTGAGATTCACAATGTTCAATGAACACAGTATGCACACTAAAACGAGGAGACCAACTTAAACTGTGCTGACTTTACAAAATCCACTTTATATAGTTTTAAGCTAAAATTATGAATCATCTGTGTTCAGTCCCACAAAATATGAGAAACAACCATTCCCTTTATTCTTTCTTCCACTACAGATTAGAAAGTGTGTCTCTGAGCTCCCAGCTGCTCCTCGTCTTCTTTCTCTCTGGCACTGACTGAATAGAGGAGATACAGAGGTGTGCTGCAGCCCTTTTTGTAAAATTGTAAGAGTTATGATATTGAACCTTTAGAAAAGAGGAGGAGGGGGTGATTTGTGGATGTGTAGAGGCTGGTGTAGCAGCGATGTGGTGAGTGTGGAGCAGACAGAATGAATGAACGCAGCCTTGGTTTTAACCAGTTAAGTGGGTGAGCTGGACTTTAGTGAATGATTGGACAGAAAAGGGCCTTGTGACACCCTAACTGTGCCTGTCTGAGCTAACGCAAGAGTTCCATGTCGTGTTACCTGCTGCCAGGACGAACTGACCATCCCTGGACACTTTGATGGAGGTGCACACTGTGGGCATCTCAAAGTCCTGGATGAGCTCAATCCTGCGCTGGATGTCTGGAAAATAAGAACAGAAAGTCAGAACAACGACAAACACGATGGAGAAAATTAAGCAGGCTGAATCTTTAGCTGACAACTCACCGACATCACTCTTTTGTAGCTGCCTTTTCTTCCGATCAGACAGCCACTGCAGAAACAAGACAGAGCTGATTAGGATTTGCTATAATGAAGGCTGAAATGAGAAGTCCTAACTGATGTTCCACAACATCGCTAAGTTTCTTTTTAACATTCAGCAACACACCACCCTGATGCAACCGTTAATTAAAGTACATCTGGCATAGTCATTTCCTTAATATGCACTATTAGAGACACTCTTCTCACTGCTAACTGTGTTAGCTTGCTAGCTAGACTCAATGTAAGCAGTGGGTTTACATGTTAAGAAATAAACCGACGCTTCAGGAGGAACGCGTTACCTCTGGAAGAGACTTTCCGTGGCTCAAATTATAAATCTTCACATCGTTCACACTGGATATCTGCATTGTTGACAGTCAACGGGACTCTGGTCACACATAACACAGCAGCTACACACCGGTGGACTCAATCCACGTTGTTTCAGCGGAGCAAAAACAGGAAGTAGAGGTGGGTTTTGGGAAATAGGTCCGAGTAGAAACCAAACTGGCGGCACATAGTTCCTACCATCTCCTCCGTTCTGGGTTGAAGTGTTCAAAGTAAATATAATATAATATAATATAATATAATATAATATAATATAATATAATATAATATAATATAATATAATATAATATAATAGTAAGTCACATCAGCAGCACCTCTTAACATAAAATCAGCTAGTTTGCATTTAATAAAGATAATGATGCATTTTTATTTTTTGTTAGATATTACATTATTGGATTAGACAGTGGTTCATATTTGCTCTGACATCGGGGCTTTTCTCTCACAAATCCTACACTCTCTCATATTACAAATAGATATTTTTTCTTTTTTTAAAAATAAACAAATAAATAAAAATAATGGGTTACACTCTATATGACTGCAAACTGTGAAAAAAAAAACAACAACAACAAGAAAAAACCCTGTACTGTCAAAATATTCTATCAGTTTGGATAAAACTTTTTTTCTTTTTTTAGGTTTCCTCATAGATTGATTCATAGACTGTACGATTTACCCTTTTAATGAAACTCATTTAACAAGCTACTAAAAGTTGTATTTAATGCAACACATAAATAGCAGCGCTTTGCCTGAGCCATGTCATTAGGTCAGCTGTGTTGGCTAACTTCACTAATTAACAGTCATGACATGACAAACTGTACTTAATGAAAAAAAAACAAAAAACAACAGGTTTTTAATAGTTTTCAAATGTATGGAATAGTTAAAAATAACTAAATAGATAAAATAACATGGCAAAACAACCAAAGCTAACTTTAATCTGAATAGGTCTAATGCACCAATGTTACAGTTTTAAAATAGTTCTCATAAATAATGCAAATGTGTTTTAAAGCACAGACAAACTGAAATGTCAAATTCATCTGTAAGTTTGAGGAACATACAGCGGGATAACGATGCTGCAAATTGCTGTTTAAGTAGAAATCTCCTGCAGTGATGTAAGAGCTGCCTGTGACAGACAGCAGAGGACGGCAGGTTGGCTGTCAGTCAGGGTCAGGTGGAGCCGCTGCTCAGACTCGCCTCCACTCACACAGGGACTGTCACTGGACGGTCATGAAGATAACCTGAAGGTAAGTCCTGCTTTGAAAGGTTGTTTCTTTTTTCTTTAAAAGCTTCTCATACTTAGTTCTGTGTATCCATTATTAGGGAAAATTGTAACATGATCTGTGTGGAAAGAAAAGTTAATACATTTAAAACAGTTTAAAATCAGGATGTCTTTTCTTAAAGTCAGCTCAGTATCAAAGTCTATGCAGTAATAATAGAATTAATTTCACTTTATGTTTGTTTGCTCTGGGTCGCAGTCTATTCGGTGCCAAAGGTGGGGAGGATTTTTGAGTGGAGGTCTCTATGTGAAGCTCTTGGAGTCATGACAGACTTTTGGTTGATTTCTGTCCCACTGGACAAGACCAGTTTAACCAGTGTAGAGAAACTCAAGCGCACCGTTGCCAAAACCAACCTGGCCTCCTGCTGCAAGTTCTCCATTCCAGATCTCAAGGTGAGGTTGAGTATCGTCTGTCCCGGTGAAGAGCCCGAGGGAGCAAAATACCATCAAACTGAGTAAATATACACATAAGAACAAAACAAGAAAGCACCTCTCTTCTTGAGGACGCCAGTGCCAAAAATAAAGAGCGAGAATTGTTAGTTCTGTGTTTATACCAGTACAGTAGGGTGTAGTTGAGGAGAGTGATGGTGTTTGGTGTCCTTCTCTGGTGAAGGGATAAAGGCTCAGGTTGCTCTCTACAGTTTGAGGCAAAATTTCCATCTGACCCATTTCACTCAACGTGATCAATGTTCACCCTGGCTGACAGGAAGTGCATTTTAACCGCTGCTGTTTAATCCTATGAAGAGTTCAAACATGAAAACCTTGTGGTAAAATATGGTATTGAATGTGGACTGAATCCTAGAATCCAGTAAGTTCGCAGCGATGATACACGACTGTTGCTCAGGTTTAACCATTTGGGTTCTCTGTGATATCAGATGGATGATACATCAGTATCATCACAGTAACATTAACTGCGCTGTCTATGCTGTGACCTCAGGTGGGAATACTGGACAGTCTGCTTAGTGTGTCAGATGATCTCTCCAAGCTCGACACGCTGACGGAAAGGTAATAAAAGTCACCTCGAATAGTGACCAAGCAATCTGAATGTGCTGCCCTTGCTCTGTTTATGTGCACGGAGTCAGTTTGTTTCAAAGGTCATTGTGTGTTTGTAGCTTAATATGCAGCTTTGTCCCTCATTAAGGCCAGTAACTCTGAGCTTGCGTGCGGTCTGTTCCATGATTAATTGATGGTCAGGGGCAGCTGACGGTTAGTTTTCCCTCTTAATTTTAAATTCATCGTTGGTGCATCTGAGCTCACGTGTAAATGGGAAGGTTACTGACTCTTTGCAACATCAAACTAGACAGATTTCATTAAGAGTTCAGCGCAAAAGATTAAACATAGTTTGATTTGTTGCTTTGTGAATTCTGTCTTCAATCAAAGGTCTTTACATGGATGAATTAAACCCTCCACATGAGTCCACATTACTAATTCATTGTGTATGTTGGTGTCAATCATGGGAGAACTTGGGGAAGAGAGATTTCTAGGAAAGAGGAAGCTGTTTAAATGGCATGTAAACACTCTAATAATGGCATTTTTCCTGTCGCTTCATCAGTGTGATCAAAAAAACATGTCAGTGTATGAGGGAGGTGATGGAGCAGTCGAGTGACAAAGTGCTGGAAAACGCCTTAGCCAATGGAGGTGAGTCACACACTAATAATGCTGAGGGTGTTAATTACATAGTATAGAAGCTCATTAAGTAAGTGCAAAAAGCCACAGTCCACGTGCACATTGCAACTGAGAGCTTCCACCGAGCTCCATATGCACAACACAGCCCCACGCCGATCCCTTTACTCTGTAGTAGCCTCATGCATGCAAGCAGTAAAACAAGTCAGCAGCTGCACAACACAAACCAGCCTAACCAGCATCTGTGATCACTCTCCTCCATCAGACCACAGCACGAATCAGAGAGCCGCCCTGTTGCCCCTGAAAGCTTACCTCAAGTCTCTGAGGGGTATTTAATCCGCTGCCAGTTTGCTCTCTGAGTTGCTCTGCTGTGCCGTGTGAAAGAATGCATTGTCACACATTTCCGGAGTGCCTCTCGTCCTCTTGTTTTCCTAATCCTGTGCCGTTGTGTGGTGTTTATAATTACGCCATTTTGGGCTGTTATGGGTACGGCATGACTTTCTCTGTGTGTGTTTTTCTCAGTGGACCTGATGAGCTACGTAACCAAGTTTCAGTGGGACAAAGCCAAGTACCCCACAGCTCTGCCTCTCTCCAGCCTGGCAGACATCATCAGCAAGGTACAAACCCATGAGACTGGAAGTAATAAGTATATAAATGATGTGTAAACATAGTTAAGATGGCTCATTATTACCCTGAAGAGGTGCTTCAGCAGTTTATTATTGCACTTTTTACCAAATTGTGAGATAAAATAAACAGTGAAAGTCACAGTAAAGACTTTATAGCCATAGTATTGTGACATATAGTAGTTACAAGAGGGGCTCAAATAAAATCATTCACATGTCATTAGAACTGTCTGTAGTGGATGTGGCTGAGCAAATAGTGCACAGTATGCAGCTGTAGAGAGATATAGAGCGACATTGAACTGAACTGTTCATTTTCATCCACATTAAATCAGGATGAGAAGGGGGAGTTGTTAATTAAATGAATGAGACCTCAACCAGTGTAACTACTATACATGAAAACCTTCTTCTCCAAAGAACTTACTCTGCTCGCGATATGTTAGTGAACAGTCACATGTTCAGTGTGGCAATGTGCAGGGTTAACTAGCACCCCAAATCAAGGAATTTACAATTAGTTCAGGATGCAGTAGCACAACTTGGAAAATGTGTTCTTTGTTTCCTAAAGTAAGAATGGTAAAAGTCAAAGCAGCAGAGGCCAAAGCATCCTGACTTTTAGTCCAAAAACATTGGTTCCTCTAATAATACAACTTCACAGCATCTTTCATGACACCTTCCTTGTCAAGTAAAATCCACACTAATTCAAACTCCAGCACCTTTTGTCCCACAATACAAACTTCAGTACCTCAACCTCAAGTCCAAGATGGCTTTATCAGGGTTAGACATTATACAACTGTTTTCACAGTGCTTCACAGATGTAGTCCTCATGTCATAGGAAACTGCATTTGACATGAACAGCATATTTGTGGAACATACAAAAACTCTCTGATGTCCAAGAATCATGAATGACGATGATATCGAGGAATTTTCACAAGATTTAACAAAATATGTTTAAATTGAATCAAAATAATGAACATTTTGCAATTTGTGCATGAGAGAAGCATGGATACAGAATTACTAAATGTCCCTATATATATTAAGAGGCATATAATTCAGGGTAAAAGAAGGAATGAAAGAAGCAAAGACATTATTGTGTCTGCATTTTGTGTTTTCCCTTATAAAAACTAAAAACATTTCCAGCATAAATTGATGCAGAATAGACAGAAATTGGTGCATAAACATTCCAGGAAATTAAGTATTTGATGTTCCAAATTTCATCAGGGGAAAACACCTGCTTAAAATGTCAAAATCTGCTCCCATGAGTACATCATATACTTACTTCTAAAGCTTATACAGGCTGTTAATACCTGCATGTGTGTCAGGAAGTTTCCCAGGTGGAGACAGAATTAAAATCCCGTGCTGCAGCGTACAACAGTGTGAAAGTGAGCCTGCAGAGCCTTGAGCACAAACTAGAGTGAGTAACTTCTATTTCACATTAAGCAAAAATACAGCATCGTGTTCACTGTATATACTGAAGTGGATTAACTGTCTTTCTAGAGGGAATTTGCAAACTTGCAGTCTGAATGACATTGTGAGGAAAGAGGACCTGGTGGTGTCAGAGTACCTCACCACTCTCCTGGTAGTGGTGACCAGGTCGGTAACATAGCAGGTCTGTGTGTGCATATTCCAGTGATGTTCATTATACTTAAATGTGTTTTTGCTCGTATTTTTGATGGCAGAGGGAGCTACTTGCAGTGGGAGAGGACCTATGAATCCCTGTCAGAGTTTGTGGTTCCGCGGTCTAGCAGGTGAGCCGTCTTTACGTCGTCTTGGCCATGAAACAAACCATTCCACTTGATCCATGTACAAGTGCACCGGCAAAGCCCTGAGTACCTGCTCTCAGCGTCCAAAAGGTCAGGCTAAGTAACCACAGGTGTCCCATTACCAGCAGAAAGTAAAAGTCTGTGTGGCTTGGATCAGCAGCGGGGACGGAAATTTTCTTTACAGAGGACAAAGTGTAGCTGGTTGAAGTTTTTATTATTTAAACGTCTTCTGGCATCGTGCCAGAACAATATTAGGGTACCTTACATGAAAAGCTCTTTGAAGACACCTAAAACAGAATAAGACCTATGTTGTTGGTCTACACTGTTTAGCATCTTAGCATGTTAACATGATAACATTTTCCAGTCAGCGCTAAATACAAAGTACAGCTAAAGCTTATCCAAAAACACACATACAAAAAAACATCCCCAGAGGTAAACAAATGTCACTAAACAAACATGGCTGCAATTAACCGCAACAAAAAAGGCTTCAGCATTAACTATAGATAACAGAAATCAACACGCTTCCCAATATATACGGCAATCTTAAAAGACAATTTACATCTACTGTGCTATAACTTTTGTCTCCCAAAAATATATAATGTGTATGAAATATATCTCAAGTACAGTGTTTGCTTGTAGCATTTCAATTGTATGAAATTAAGACTAAAACCATTTTCTAGATTTTCATGATCATTCTTTGATTTCTAATTCAAATGCCTAAATGCAACCAGCTTTATTAGAGAATGCTGCAACTGCTGTACATTTCTCCACCAGAATACACTTTTACAGCGCATCAATATCGCCCACCTTTTGTTTGCACAATGCAGCATTTATGTCAGAGTTCCCACAGACTGTTAGTTTCCTGTTTGTAGATAGTATTTAGGTCAAGATCCAAGTTATGGTTCTAACTAGAAAAGTTAAATTAGGCCTATTCAACCTGGTGCTGTGATGTGGGGAAGGTGAAATGGCATTTAAAAAAAAAGAAATCTAGCTCATATTTTAGTCTTTCTATTTTGATTTGGATATTAAAATAACTGAAATCTGCAGTAGTAAGTGAGAAGATTTCCTCGTATCACTGTTTGAATTAACCAACTTGCAAATTCCGTTCACTATCCTGGTTAATTTTTGCCATATATATATTTTTACACTATTGGACACTTTGATTTTTGATATATATAGCATGTATTACTTGTCTGTTTTATTCTTTCTTCTTCTTCTTCTTATTTTTCGTACATTTCACTGCGTGTTATACTGTGTATAATTGTGCTTGTGCCAAATAAAGGTCTTGAAACCTTGATTATGTGAATCAAGTCATAAATGTGAATTTCCTACTTTCTTTCCACATGTCATAAACACAACAAAATAGCTTTATTTTTTTATTTTTGTCGGCTTCACTTGTTGCTGCAGGTTGTCATGTGCTGCTCCAAACTTTTCTCATCCTTTTGTGTGACCACCAGGAAGCTGCTGGAGGACGGCGAGGGCGGGATCTTCTCGGTGACGCTGTTCAAAAGAGCTGTGTGTAAATTCAAAGCCAAAGCGCACGAGAGCAAGTAAGCAGGATGGCTTGCCAGAAAATACACAGTCGAGACAAAGCTGTGTTGTCTGTGTCAATTACCATAGTGTAGTCTATGATTCACACAGGTTCATCGTGCGCGAGTACAGCTTTGATCTGGAGGAGAAGAAGCAGCAGGAGATGAAGCAGCTTAGCGTTCACAAAAAGGAGCAGTATGTGAGTCAAACATTACGTATGCTGTCTATAGAGTTTTTGAGATGTTTGTGTTGTAATGTATTATAAATGTGCATGCCTCCTCCACAGGGAATCTTTGTACGCTGGCTGAAGGTGAATTTCAGTCAGGCTTTTATTGCCTGGGTTCACTTGAAAGCACTGAGGGTGTTTGTGGAGTCAGTCCTCAGGTCAGTGATGAAAACATCAGTGGTTTTCTCACAGCATTAATCTAAAATGACATGATGTGTGTGATCTGACTCATATTAACGTCTTCCCGTCAGGTATGGACTACCTGTGAATTATCAGGCTCTTCTCCTGCAGACTGACACGAAGCACTCAAAGAAGCTGAGAGAAGAACTTTCCTCGCTGTTCAAGCACCTGGACCCCACCGCCAGTATGACAGATGTAAGAGGCCAAACTGACCTTCGCTGATTTATGTTGATCATTACTGTGTCATCATTACACTAATTTAATAGGTTATAAAGGGCAGAAGAAAAGACACAAACATCCAAAGTCACACACCAGAAGGAGTGATAAGATAATAGTACATTATAAGTCTACCAGACTATGAGCAGGATACTTATATAGAACTAGGAATTACTTGTTCCGTCCTCATTTTGTGCAACTTTATACATTCACCTTACTATATTTCGGAGCCAAATGTTAAACTTGATGCTCCATTAAATTGACATATCAGCTAAAAATGCTTTACAGATTGCAAATTAGACGTGCAGAAGTACAAAATATTTGACCATTTTAATAAAAAGTAATGCATAGATACTTCTCCTCCATAGCAAGGCTTTGCATTGCCGAGCACACATGACAGATTTACATATCTATCTGTATTTGCATAAAATAGTGATGCCATTACATGCATTATCCACCAGAGAGCACTAACAAGTTCTCAACTGTACTCTTGTACATTTTCACCATCCTTATCCAAGTGATCTTTATAAAAAAAAAAAAGTTGTCTATGTTATGCGTTTCAGTTCATAAATATCAGCAAGTATATATGTAACTTTGAAAAGTCATGAGGTTTAAAAGTTAGAGAAAAATTAGCTCTATGATGATCATCCATCCATCCATTATCTATACACCGCTTAATCCTCACTGGGGTTGCGGGGAGCCTGGAGCCTATCCCAGCCGACTTAAGGGGACACCCTGGACAGGTCACCAGTCTATCACAGGGCCACACTTAGAGACAGACAACCAAGCACACAAACATTCGCACCTTTAGAATCACCTATTAACCTCAACATGTTTTTGGACTGTGGGAGAAAGCCGGAGAACCCGAATGAAGAAACTCCACACAGAAAGATCCCGGGTGTCCTCAGCTAGACGCGAACCGGCGACCTTCTTGCTGCGAGGCAACAGTGCTACCAACTGCACCACCTTGCAGCCCTCTATTATGATCAGCTGTGACATGAGAAAAAAAGTTGCATCTGAATGCACAGTAATTATAATAATTCAAAAATACTTCATTGGAGAATATTGTGGAGCACCAAGCCCCTCCATGGGCTGTGTGATCATCGGCAGATAAAGGAGGTGGCTGAGATGCGGAAGTCCTACCAGTGGCTGAAAGAGGTTCATCTTAAGCCCTGTGCAGAGGTTCTAGTCAACTGGCCCTGAGCACCAGAGCCATAGAGGTGCAGCAGTGCCCAAGGAGCAGGCTTTTAAAGAGGCCCCTGAGACAGTCCAGCCCATAGTAGCAGGAGACAAGATTAGAGCTGGGACGCATCACCAAATGGCTGGGATTGTGTTCTGACTATGGACTAGAGTTGAAGAGGACAGAAGAACAAAGAGCTTGTAAGACCTCTAGTTCCACACTTCCAAGCAGCTGCTGGCTAACTAACTAACCTGACATCATGGTGGTTGACAAGGAGCAGAAGAGGGCAGTAGTGATAGATGTGGCAGCCGGCAGTAACACCAGGAAGAAGGAGCATGAGAAGGACGAGAGGTATCAGGGGCTGAAGGAACAACTGGAACAGATGTGGAAGGTCAAGGCCAAGGTGGTCCTACATGTAATGAGAACATCAGAGGCTGTGACCTTCAAACTGAGATAAGAGGCTCCGGCAGACTCCAGTTACAACAATGAGATCTCTTTCCAGAAGAGTGCAGTCCAAGAAACGTATAAGATGATGTTTACCAAGGCTTCAGGGAGACACTATGCTTTTAGTGGTTGTTCACATGATGCATCTTTTCTTTGAGTTAAAGCCGCTTCAATCATTTTTTTGTGATGTAGAATGTAGATCAATTTGCAATTAACTGTAAAGTGGTAGATGTAGAGGTGAACTTAGAAGTATCTGTCACCAACTCTCCAGTTGTTTTGGTTTTACAGCCCCCATCTTTACTGTTTGGTTCACTCTTGTAGCCATAAAATATATCCAGTAAACCTCACTACCTATTCAGAAGAGCTAAAAAAGAGCTTACAACAGAGCTAAGAAAAGAAAAGTTACATTAACCAGATAACTTTTTATAAATTTAAATTTGTTGTAGATGTTTAGATAAAGCAACTGTATGGTAAAAAGTTCACCAAAAATCATCATTTAATGCAGACTTTGGTATTTTATTTTCAATTCAGGACTTTAGGTACCCTAGTAAAGACTAAGTGGTGTATATATATCGGATGGATGGACTTTTAGTTCATTTCTAAGATTTCTAGGTGCTTTTCCATGTACATAATAATTTGACAATTGTCGAAAACATCCTCCACTACTGCCTACAGCCAATCATCAAATATTTTTTTTATTTCGCCTGTTTCTTGCATCTGGTGTTTGGAAGGTTCCTCGGTTTACTTGACTGTGGCCAAACAGAAAACAACTCAACACTAATTTTATTCAGAACCTGCTTGTGGTGAATGGAGGAATCTGGCATTGCTGTTTTTTTCCACTTCCAAAAGACCAATGACAGTGCAGCAGAGTGTTTGTCCAGATTTCATGTTGAAGTCTGAATGAAGAAAATACTGTCAACCATCTGCCAAGATGACATTTGTCTCATGCATATTCCTCCATGGCCACAGGGAGAAAAGAGAAGTTTTGGCTACTGTACTGCAGACATCTTCACTGAATAAATAATAATATATAAGGGCAAGACAAGTATAGTACATCATATATAACACAGACTTCAACTTGCTCGGTGCTCCTCGATGTTCAGTTTTCGCAGGTTCGACGTATATGTGATACTGTTTTTCTGTCTTTTGTGCCAAACAGGTGAGCTGTGACATCCCAGGACTCTGTCAGCAGGAGTACTTCTCCTACATCTGTTTCCATATCAGCACCAACGTGTTGGAGATGAGCTAGCAGTCGGAGGCGCGACTGCCAAATCAAAGAGGGCCTCATCACACATGCTGGGGCTTGTTCCAGTCGGTCGCAGCCAGAAACAGAGCTTCATCGCTAAAATAAAACACAGCTAGCAGAGAGCATATCCTTGAATATCTTGGTTTTTCAACATTTCTCTTGAGCCAGAAAGAAGTGACTTTTTTGGGGGGATGGTGGTGTAAATAATCCTGTCAGTGGATGGATTTGAGTCCTCTTCAACACAATGCCAGCCGCACATGGACTACACTTCATGATGTGCTGCACGTGGAATTGTGGAAACATTTAAACGTGTTTAATATCTGAAGAAGTTTTCTTCGGGGATGTAAGAACATGTACTGTAATTGTTAATGTCAGTGTACAGCTTCAAACATTTTAAGTGAACACATTATTCTTAGAAATCTTACAGCCATCACACTAATAAAGGGGATTTTCTTCATTCACTGCTGCATGTTATTCACAAAACCAACTGTATTTTGGAATGAATGGATATCATGACTGATGATTTTCAACTCATATTTGATCAAAGTGTAACAAGCACCAATACCAGAATGCTCCTTTGCAAATCCTGACATTGAAATCTTAACTACTTGAAGTTATAGCCCCCATTTTTTATGATGTTTCTGATCAACATTTTTCAGGATTTGTCATTCTGTGTATGTACGTTTAGTCTACATCCAGAGGTACTTTATATTGTTTGTGGCAGAATCCACCTGTAGTTGCTAATATCACCTACAACCAGGTGACCTGCAATCAACCAGAAGTGAAATTTAAACTGATTACAACAGTACAAAAGTATTTTATGGACCCTTGTGACCTCTGTTATTACACACACCAATCTGCCACAACATTAACCTTCTAATATTATATATGTCCCCCTCATGCCTTCAAACCAGCTCCGACTAGTTGGGACTGTGACGTTCGCAGTGGATTCATTTGTGGGTTGTGGTTTAGGCCTCCGTGGTGCACAGGGATCTGTGGAGTTTTGAGGCTGGGTCAGCACCTTGAGCTCTTTGTCATATTCCTGCAGCAGTTTTTACTGTGTCGTGGTACGCTGTCCTGCAGAGGAAGGCTGCTGGCATCAGGGAACACGGTTGCTGTGAGGGGTGTGCTGTGCCTGCAACAACAGGTGGGTGGTAAGTGTCAAGGGAACATCCACATGAATGCCAGAATGCAAGGTGTCCCAGCAGAACATTACATTCTAATGAGATGTTCAATGTTAATAAACTCACCTGTCAGTGCATTACATTATTATACTTTTGATTCAGTTGTATTTTATGGTGGAACTCTAACAATTTTGCACATCAAGTCTGCTTACACATCTTTGAAAGCATTAGAAAATAGTGAGATAATTGGCAAAAAAAAAACCTGTGTGGCTCCAGATGGAGGTGTGTGATTAGAAAAACAGTGCTCACTAGACTTCACCAGCACACCCCTCCTCTGTTCAAGGCCAACTGCTAGAGTAGAGTAACACACCTGAAGACTCAACTCTGGTGCTGCATTGAAGGCAAAGTAGGCACACAGGTTTTGACAAGAAATAATGTGTCACTCATTTTGTATTTTTTTAAACTGTCTATTATTTTAACAATGTCACAGAAGTGGAATGCTACATTGGTGGAGCAGCCTGTTAACACACAAGCTAAACCTGAGATGTTGTGTGACGATTAACAAAAGCAAAGGTTTGCTGCATGCATTTGCTTTCAGTTTTCTCTATCTCCTTAAACATTCTGGAGTTTTCCCTCCTTTTGGATTGAACAGTTTTACTGCGCAATGAGTAAGTTCACAGGCTCGCTTGTGACGAAAGACTGCCGTCACTAGAGGTCAGTTAAAATGGTAGATTGAAATTAAAACCAACACACCCTTTAGTTTTTAACAAGGTTTATTGAGTTAGATGTTGCGATCTGTTTGTTCCTTTGTGTGTTGGAGTACATGATGGGCAGCTGGGACGCCAAGCAGCGCCATCTTGGTCTTTACCTGCGAACACAAGGAGCAGCTAATTCATGGCAGTAGATGGTACAGTGGAAAGAAGAAGGCTGAACTAGTTTAAGCAAACTGTGTAACATTTCTTGTTACTTACTTGATAGTCTGACAGCATAAACTTACCTACGCCCATCTAGTTCCTCTGAGGGTGTCCAGGCAAAAGTCCTACCTGGGGTTAGGAGGCACTTTATTAGTTCCAGGTGGGAGGTACCATGTGGAAAGTGGGTAGAGGGGGGCGTTTCATTTCTAGTTGTGTAATTCATTATTTAAAATATTTAAGGTGATATTTATTAAAGCGGGTTTAGGTCGGTTTACACTTATTTAGAGTATACTTGTAGGTGGTAATGGGTTTTACGTAAATGTTTATTATGCATCTTTGTGGGTGTGTTTAGGGTTTACCTCTCATGTGGTAGGTACCTGATAGGCACAGGGTATTTAACCTGATGGAGGGAAGTGCCAATGGGTTCTTTTTTTTTTTTTTTTTGTATTTGTTTAGAGGAACATGCTGATGTACTGTCTGGCATTATGGTGCACAAAACAACAATGAAAGTAAAATACTAATGTGCATCTTCTTGGATTCCCTGGTTTCTTCATTGGTGGCCTCTGCAAGTTGACAACACTAGAAATGACTTTTATCCTGGTTTTGGTGTTATTAGATTGTTTTTCATCGCCCCCACCATTGTTTTTCAGAGTTTCCTGGAACCCGGTAAGGCCTTTACTTGCCACTGTATTCTCATTTCCATGTGACGATTCCAACATATGCAGTTTTGTTTCTGAAACCAGGATTTGAAGCTTATATGCGCAAAAGACCTAAAAAAATGTAAGCAAAATAGTAAATAAAACATATCCAGATTGTAAATTAGAAGTACAAAATATCTGAATAAAAAGTAATGCACAGATAATTCTCCTCCAGAGCAAGGCTTGCATTACAAGGCACGCATTACAGATTTACATATATTTGGCATAACATATACTTGAATGCTTATCAAAAACAGTGATGCCATTACATGCAGTTACTTTCCATCACTGAATGCTATGCAGTACATGGTCACCAGAGAGTGCACTGTCTCCAGTTCCATTGCATTTATCCTTATTGCAATTGATGTTTGATTTACATGTCAGAAGATTTCCTTTAGTTATTAGAAAACTATCAGTTCTGGTAAGTGATTGTTGAATTAATTCCTTTCCATAATGCAGAATGTGCCATATTTTTATGTAGTTGACTTATAGGTGAACAATGAAGTTGTAACAACCGTGTAAAATAAGGAATAGTTTTTCTGCTTTATAAGGGAAGCAGTAATTAATGGTGTTCTTTTAATTAGTGACTGAACTATCTTTACAACCAAACAGGTGCACTGCATCACAGCAGACGCTTGACGTGAAGAGAAAGGTCTGCGAGTGGATGGTGTGGTCTTCTACGTGTGTGTGTGTGTGTGTGTGTGACAGAGAGGGAGAGAGGGAGAGAGAGATGGGTGTTAGGGAGAGGTAGGAAAAGCGGGCTGCACAAGCTGTGCCATTCAGTGCACGAAACAGTCTGGAGGAGAAACATTTTACGCACCAAAATAATGGGCGTTAATTCTGGTTAGTGTTCTTCAGTTGTACATTTTTTAGATAAATATTTGTTCTTTCAAACACTGAATAAAATGTGGACAATTCCGAAGCCAAAATACAGAGGTGATTTGTGCGCCGAGGGGGAGATTGCTGTGAACATTGGCGGAGTCAGAGTGGTGCTTTTCGGGGACGTTTTGAACCGCTACCCGGAGAGCAGACTGGCGGAACTGGTGAACTGCTCAACTCAGAATTCCGAAGTTATCTCGTCTCTTTGTGATGACTTCGACCCCGGCAGAAAAGAATTTTACTTTGACCGAGATCCTGATGCATTCAAGTGCATAATCGATGTTTACTACTTTGATGAAATCCACATCAAACGCGGCATCTGCCCCATCTGTTTCATCAAGGAGATGGAGTTCTGGAAAATAGACCAAAGTGTTTTAGATGAGTGCTGTAAAAGTTACCTAAGTGAGAAGGAGGAAGAGCTGAAAGAGATTGCCGGCAAAGTGAAAGTCATTCTGGAGGATCTGGAGGTGGATCAGTGCATTACGCGCACCCAGCGGTGCCAGAGGTTCCTGTGGAAGCTGATGGAGAAGCCCGGTTCCTCCCTGCCGGCGCGCATCATCGCCATCGCATCCTTCCTCTCTATTTTGGTCTCAGCGGTGGTGATGTGTGTGGGAACCATCCCGGAGCTCCAGGTGACAGACGCCGAAGGAAAACTGGTGGAGCATCCGACTCTGGAGGCGATAGAGACCGCCTGCATGTTGTGGTTCACCACGGAGTTCTTACTGCGTCTCGCCTCATCTCCGAACAAGCTGCACTTTGCGCTCTCCATCATGAACATCATAGACTTCATGGCCATCATGCCTTTCTACGTGGTCCTGTCTCTTACCTACCTCGGCACCTCATCCATGATGGAGCTGACAAACGTCCAACAGGCTGTCCAGGCGCTCCGCATCATGCGCATCGCGCGTATTTTCAAGCTGGCCCGCCACTCCTCCGGACTGCAGACTCTGACCTACGCGCTGAAGAGGAGCCTCAAAGAGCTAGGGCTGCTGCTCATGTACATGGGCGTCGGGATCTTCGTGTTCTCAGCTCTAGGCTACACCATGGAACAAAGCCACCCGGAGACACTTTTCAGGAGCATCCCGCAGTCTTTCTGGTGGGCCATCATCACCATGACCACAGTGGGCTATGGAGACATCTACCCCAAAACCACCCTCGGCAAGTGCAACGCAGCCGTGAGCTTTCTGTGCGGGGTCATAGCCATCGCCCTGCCCATCCATCCCATCATCAATAACTTTGTTATCTTCTACAATAAGCAGAAAGTGCTGGAGACTGCAGCAAAGCACGAAGTGGAGCTGATGGAGCTGAAGTCTGGCAGGGAGGCGCGCAGGAAAAGCAGCGATTAAAAGAAGACAATGTCAGTTTGAACAAGTTTAGACTTTACGCACAAAACATAATTTAATAACTGAGGTGAACCAGACTAAAGTTAAAAACATAGGCCACAGGGAAAGATTGTATATAATTCGTTATGTAATTGTATTCAAGACCTCGATATAAGACTTTTGAAGGACATACAGATGCTTTAGGACAGCTCCACACACAGTGATGCCTGTACATAGCGCCATAATGCAGTTGCTGTCTTTGCTCTGCTGTTGCTGTCATTCTGCAACATGTCATGTACTGCTTCTACCTGTGGTCCAGTTGTCTCATCCAGTCCTGTCATTGTAAAGACGATTGCAGAATTAAAATTTGTGCATGAAAAAAAATGTCCAAAAAGAATCATAACACCAACTACAGTGTATGTCAATCAAGACGTTCAGTGTTAATAAAAGGCGACAAAATCCACAAAGCCTCTGTGCAAAAATGTATATGAAGTGAATAAGATGCTTTGGCATCATTAAGCTGGGAGCTTTTACAGATAACAGGAAACTGTCTCTCTGTGTTTTCACAGTGTTTCATTGTTGTAGAGGGAAGGTAGTAACATAAAGAGGGGATTATGAAGTCTCATTTTATCCTCAGGCACACTTTGGAATATTGTGGATTATGTGACTATATTATATACATTCCCAATATATTTACACTGGACAAGCATTCAGAAGAGATATTTGAAATAGACAATACAATGAGGAAGGAACAATGATTACAGCAAACAAAACTACTTTAACGGACAAATTGGTGCCTCACTATTGCTTTAACCTTTGCTTTAACCCTCCTATTACGTGCAAATTTACCGAAATCTTTTATCCTTGGGTTCAATTTGACCCCAGCAATTAAACCCCTGGACAATTAAATAATTAAAACTGTTGCCCAAGTTTATGTGTAAGTAGCCCTTTAAATAAAACTGAAAAATTATGGCAATCACTTATTTAAAAATGTTAAACATTGAGGGGAGTCAAATGGACCCCAAAAATAATAGGAGGGTTAATAGTTGCAATCTGATGCATGTTTCTTTACAGGCATATGTGCTGCATAAGGACCTGGAGCCACAGTGTGGAGGATTTGTTATTTTAAGAAATATCTCATATTGGAAAATTAACTAAGCTAAATTATGCATGACTAACAATGAGTCATAAGATGCATCACCCAGAAAACAGGTGTGCGACTAAAAAATTCATCCCCTGAATCAGATTACTCCAAAGGTGCTTGCAGAGGAATATTTGATGTGAAGACAGCTATCAGAATTGACTCATTGATCCCACTGACTGGTTATAATTGAAAGTGTGTGATGTGATAATTCCCACGAGGAAGGCAAGTGAAAGTCTGACTAGAAATCCAGCTTTCAAAAAAAAGGGCTTTCATCACACGCTCCTTCATTTTAATATAAAAATGTGCTTGTTCATAAATCCTAATAAAGCCCAGGAAGACATTAACCTCAGACGACTTCTGAAGAGTCGCTGACGATGCTGTATCCTTTAATCCTGCTCTGATGTGAACAGATATCCTGTTGCAGTACAGGTGTCTGGACAAGCTGACTTATCTGTTCAAGCTAAGTAAAGTGTGCGTGCGTTACATCAATCTGTTTACACGGTCAAATTATGGGAACAAAAGACAAGTCCTCAGAACGTAACACTAGTTTTAATCTTAACCCCCTAAACCCCAGGCAGTTTATTTTTTGACATTTTCAGTTGAAACAACATGGTCGGTAAGAGCTCTACCACTGTAAGAACAAAACTGAACAACTGTGGGTTCTATACTGAAGAGAAACTGGGGAGAGTTTCAGAATGAACTGAATTGCATTTAAAAATAACTATTTACATTTGACCTAAATCCATAATGTAGGATATAAATAACAGCCTTGCACCAGTGAGTCATTAAACACTGGTGTGATTGAACCTTTTCTAAAAATCCTCAGCTGCGACCCCACCGCGTGTGATGCAACACAAATGAAGCCCAACAGATGCTATATCCATTTTAGTCATACCAGGTGGCCCCTTCGCTGTCAGTGTCACGCTTGACAACCTTCTGAATATAGCGGCAGGTTGTGTTTTATAGATGAGGCCTGTTCCTGTTACAGGGACCTCCAGGGCGGAAAGGGTTAAGACCGGGTTTCAGGTTTGGGCGCTATTTTTTTTTTCCGATGGTCATTTCGTCAAATGAAGCGATTATTCAGGAGATACTTCTGAGGACTTGGACAAGAAGCACAACCTGGAAACAAGAATGTAAACAAACAGCAGCATCCAAAGCTGTGAGTATGATACTGGCTGTCTAGTCTCTCGGAAAAAGCCTAAAAAAAGACAGAGAGAATAACAGTATGGTTTCTCTATCCTTTAGCCTGTGATTCATCCACCATATCTGTTCACACAGACTGATGTGGAAGCAGCAGAACACCTTGTTCTCCTATTGGTCAGCATCATTGATATGCTGGTGTCATGAGACAAGAAAAGGAAAAAATAAATCTGACATACTAGTCTTTTTTGGGGGGCGATATTGTGAGGAATCCAAGACGTATGCACTATGACACATTTATGGTCCTGCTGCCCAACATCTTCTGAGTCGGATTATTATCAGGCTGATGTTGTGCAGGCTGAACCTGGCACAAGTCTCCAGGAAATCAATGTAACATCCTTTGAGGTGATGGAAACTCTGTGTGTCTTATGAGTAACATCCCTATGCAGGACGTCATACCGTACATTTTTAGGGATAAGGAATCCACACAGACGGGTGACAAATTAAAGGAAAAAACAACATAAAGTGACTCAGTAAGGTGCTGGGTAATCACGTGAAACCAGAACAGCTTCAGTGCACCTTGAAATCGATTCGACCCATCACTTTTAGGCATTTCAACCATTTAGTCAGTATTTTTAGCTAACCGTCTGGACTTCTTTGCTCAGTTGCTAACTCCGTGCACTCTAATTTGCAACTCATCACTGAATTTATGTGGATTTTTTAATTAACCAAGCTACCCAACAACTTCATTAGTATCTGTCTGGCTGTAGACTGCTGCACAAGATTATCATGTTGACAATTAACACAGCCATTTCATGTCAAGTTAACCAAAGTTCCCATCCATCTGGAGTCTATCCCAGCTGACTGAGGGTGAAGGCAGGGGACACCCTGGACAGGTCACCAGTCTATCACAGGGAGAAACAGACAGAGAGCCCAGCACAGTCACATTCACAGAGTCACCAATTAACCTCTGCATGTTTTTGGACTGTTGGAGGAAGCTGGAGCACCCGGTGAGAACCAACATCAAATATTTTATTTTTATCATTTTTAATCTGTTGAAAGGCTTAAATGGTGTAATTAACCCTATTCAGGAGGTCTTCTGGGGTCCACTGGACCCAAAGAAAGAATATGTGCAATAAATTTGTTGGTATTCAGCATAAACTTTTATACTATGTTTAATAAATTTTCGGATAAGCTGACTTATTTTTGGCTTCAAATGCATGACAAATGTCCCTCTTCTTATATTAAAAAAAAAAAAAAAAAACTTCAAAAAAAAATACCTGTCACCTAAACCAAATGGCCTGGGGTCCAAAAGACCCCAAAAGTCCTGAATAGAGTTAAGGAGAAACAAAAAATTAAATTAAATTAAATTAAATTAAACCAGCATCACCACGTCTTTATGTTGATTTTTAGAGTGCTGCCGAACACGTCAGTCCAAAGTCTCCCATCGGTGTTCATTTAGGTTAAGACCACTGAAGATCAACGCATAGGATTTACAATATTTTCACCAAACCAGTCTTCTCATGTTGTCTCAATCATCCTGGAAGAGACCAATCCCACCAGGATAGAAATGTTGCATCACAGAATAAAGGTGATCACTCAGAACAACTTTGTATTGATTTGCAGTGACCTTTACCTTTAAGGAGACGAGTGGACAAGTGGATTCTCTTTATGTTAATGCAAGGCTCTGTGGGCCTGGACTGATGCTTTCTTTTTTTAATTCTATAAAATCCTACAGAAGCTGCCTTCAGTGTGCTCCAGCGGTTTATTGTTTCTGCCTACAGACTTCTTGATGAAGACTGCTTGATTGGTCAGACTGAAAAGTTTCCACCGCTGAGATTGGACACAGAGTACACACAGGCACAGGTCAGTGTTCTGCAATCTAAATGTACTGCTGTTCCTGTGAGAGATGTGTCTGCATCTGTGTGTGTGTGTGTGTACACATCTATCCATCTGTCTGTACCTTCATCTCCATGTTGCCGTATAACTTTCTGTGCTCATCCGTGCTCGCACATCGTGTATGACACGATCCAAAGCAGTGGTCTGTGAGAAACTGCCGTCCCCAGCGGGAAAACACTTCAAAGTAAGGCTACATACACCCACACACACACTCTGAACACTGAAAAACGCACCACCCCACCCGCTGTTCCTCTCTTGTCTCCTTCTCACTCCTTCGTCCTGCCTCCACCTCCTCATCCTCCGTCTCTGATGCTGATCTGTCAGCTTCACTGGCTGAGAGAACGGTCAGATGCAGCGATATGTAAAGCGCTGCCGCTGTCATATTTTGAGGGCGTGAAGTGAGGCAAAACTTTACAGCTTCAGCTTTCATAAATGTGCACTTCAGAGGTAAAAAAAAATGGAGGGAATAAATCTCTGACTGTTCATCAACATTCAAGTAGGAAAGATGTGCATGAGGGTGAAGGGAAATTGAGATAATTTAGCTGACATTGACTTCAACCAAATATAGCACTTCATATGTTATGCATCAGCGGGCATTACAGATGAGTCAGTCTCACTCCTCCTGTATTGCAAGGACACACACACACACAGGTTGAAGCTCTAAGTTGCTGACCAGAGTCTGGTATGACCTTTAAAAGTGTAAAGGACAAACTGATCTCAAGTCAAACAGTGCAGCGGTTGTATGATCATACATGTTGGAAGTGTAGTTATTTTTTAAGCCCTCCTGCCATGTTTGATCAATGGCAGCCTGCGCACAAACACATCAGAGACGCAAAAACCTCCCTGTCGATACCTGACTCCCCCCTGAGTGCTTTGATGCTTCACAGGAGAGGTCTCCCACGATCATTAGACCCAGAGTGCTCATGTGTGCGTCCGGAAGAGGATTTGATGGTAAATAGCTGATAATTGGTCATTCTAATTGGCTCCCGCTGGGAACAGTAAAGTTACAGTGCAGGCATGTGGATGGGCAGGTTTGGATTTAGGTAGCTGAAGTTTCCCACAATCTTTTTTCCTTTTGCAGCTTTTTTTTTTTTCCAGACAGACTGTAAACATTAATGCAGCAGCACTGCAGCAAAAATATGTCTCAAGTGGCAACTAGAGCTCAGATAAAAACTAAAATCTGTACACGCATCTTCAGTCTCAGCTGTTTTTGCTTTTGATAGAAAAAAAAAACCTGATTCCACATAAACTGAATATTTTAAGGAGGCGTTTTTTTTTTTTTTTTAAAGTGGTGCTTTCAAATGTGGAATAATAAAGACTTAAATGCTCATGGAGATCTGAAGAACAGCAGAGAGGATGTGCAACTCATTAGTTTTTTTCATTATTATTTCCCTATTAATCATTAATCACTTAAGCATTTAGTACTTTAAACATCCGAACAGAAATTCCTCCAAAATTAATCATCAAAATGCTCATCAAACTAGATAAGCCCCTGTTGTTGGTGTTCAGATACCCGGATACGCTGCATGGCGTGTTTTTTTTCTCAACAGCTGATTGGAAATTGGGATAGCGTTCTAATAGTGTGATATGGATGACCAGGTTTCTTGTTCCAACAGTTGGAGACATACAACTGTCTGCTCTGTTCCCCTCCTTAAATAGACTTTGTGGCTCCATAACAATGTCACAGGACTTCCTTTTTTTGCTGCCGCCATCGGTACTGCAGGTGGTCACAAATGCTGTTTGGAGGAGGCAGATGGAAGAACACTTTCCGTAGCTGAACCCCAAGGTAAAGTTTTCAGATGCCTTGTTTTGTCCCATCAGCAGTCCAAACCTAAAGATTTATTTTTCTATTATGCTAATTTGAACAGCATTTTCAAGCACTACTTTTAAAAAACTTCTCACTTGTTTGACTCATTTTATAACTTGATTGACTAAATAGTGAAATAAGTGACAAATGACTAATAGTTGCCGATTCATGCTAGAGGTTTAGTACTTAATGGATCTTACATTCAGTTACATAACAGCTTAGAACTGCTGATTTGCTGAGAAACAGGCCACAGCTGTTGAGTTTGGATGTTTTTGGGACACACTCAATTTGCTGGAGCAAAAATCTTTGCCACCATCTCAACCTGTGAATAAAAGCTTAGCCCACATGTATCAGTAGACGCAGGGCATGCTGGCAAGTGGTTCAATGCTTTTCAGTGTCTAAATATTTTGGTTAATAATTACTGTAAGCCTCACAGCTAAGCAAGCGGTCCTTTGTGCGGCGGAATGATGAAATGAGTATGGCTTAATTAGGGAATGTTTGTAGTTGCAGCTCTGTACACATTACTGAAACAGAGCGGATTAAATTGATGGACAGACGGAGAGAACATGTCACTGAGTTGGGTTTCTTGCTTTTCAAGGTTGTGAAAACAGAACTTTGGGGCCTAATTTCCTTTTTTCCACAGAGAGAAGAGAAACAACAGGGAAGTAAAAGGACAGTTAATGAAAGACAGAGAGAACCGCAGAATCTGAGTGAATGCTCCTATTAATAAATGGTAATGCTTTGCTTGTGACTTGTTAAGTTTTAACAGCTTACACTGCGGCACTTTTGATGTGTTTCATGACTTTTCCCTCACCCTGTACCTGCTGAACAGCCCTCTGTGCGTGCGGGGGAGTTTCAGTTGAGCCACCAGATATGCTGCCTCGTGCGAAGCTGCCAGGCCTTAGCAGGGACTAAGCGTACGACTCACTCACTGCAGTGTTTTGGCTCTGAAGTTCTCCCTGCTTGCATCAAAAGACCTCTACAGTTGTGAGGGGTGTGTTTCATTTCCAAATGTCTCTCAGGTTTTAAGCTTTCATGCGTAAACGCCGTGTATATTCCAAAAATGTTTCTGGCTTAACGCGTGTATCCATCCATATGCTGAACATCAAGATGATATTTCTGAAGCTTTGCTGGGAGTTCTTGGTTCTGTTAGAAGCTTGATGCTGAAGCAGTTGATGGTGATGTCAGACTTTCAGATGAGAAACCTCATTCTGGCTCGAGTCTTGAGCTGGAAAAAAAAAAAAATTCTGAGAAGCCATCTGTCCACAGTCGTTCCAGATGATAGCTGGCAAAGCTGACCATAGCTGCTGGGGTAAGCAAGATACTGACACAAAAGGGACAAAATGAAAGAGAGTTGTGTGTCTTTATTGTCTAATCAGAAAGTCATGCACACTTTAAGTCTCACAACGGCACTCAATAAGTGTTGATCCAGCCAATCAACGAAGGTCTACATTA
>NW_007577781.1:165105-168369 GCF_000690725.1 Stegastes partitus
CTGTGTGTGTAAATACAGAGATGCTAAACGCCAGACGTGTTAAGAGCTGGTATGTATGTTTTTTTAATGGGTGGCTGCAAATGTAATGCGTGTACAGCCATAAATCTGAATGTGTTGCTGCTGCCACCAGAATAAATGAAATACAACTACAAGCAGATCACTGAATTAGCCTCGCTGTCACTAGTAGGTTCACTCTGCTGCCTGATGAACAAATCAGTTATGCTGTTAACGCCTAATGAAATGCTTTTTGGTCAAATGCTCCAGCATCTTATTCATGATACAGCTGTTTAAAACTAAATCTCTCTTTCTCACTTACATGCCTGCGGTGTTTCTCCTTGCAGATCCAGATGTTGTTGTCATCCTGCTCCCCGGTTGTGCCCTGAAGATTCTTTTACCTGAACTCAGAACAGTCTTTACATATTAAAACTGCATTTATAAATTTATAAAGCTGCCACAGCATATAGAACTACACAGACATTTACACAGAGTTTTGCTGTTTTCAATGAGATGAAACTACACTATTAGGCAAGGATGCAGTAGCTGGATGTGTACACCCGGTAGGTCAAACACAGGTTTCCACCATAACAGTTAACACTGATCTACCAAATGGAAAATGAAGTCTTCTGTTATTCATTCTGTGTATGAAAAAAAAAACACATTCATCACAAGCCAGAGAATCTCAATTACAGCTTTTCTGGGTTTCACAGAGTTGGATGTGTTACATACAATAATGAACCTCTTCCTGACATCCTCACCAGCATGCAAATATTCAATACTTCTGCCTGCGGGTGTTTGTCTTTCATCTTTGTATACGTACGACTCCAGTCTATCAGATTATGTGATTAGAATGTGTGACCCTGACGCCTTACAGGACAAAAATGTCTGGCAGCGAAACACTGATTCGCCACAAATGTCTGTGCGGGCAGCGTATCCACCTCAACACCTGTCAGTCAAGTTCATTGTACTCAACACAAACCTTAAGTCCTTTTCTGGATGAACATTATAGCATCACATCCCCGTCTGCTCTTAATTCTGTCTCAAAAAAAAAAGCACAACTAATTTCCCTCGCCAGCAGTGGCCCTCTGTTGTCATGGCTCCAGTCTTTAAATAACGGTCTCGCTCTCATTATTCTGCCTCAACGAAGCCTTTTGCTTTTAGACCGGACTCCCACATTGAATGCACTCTGCAGTTCATTGTAATAGATTTAATAGAGCAACACCGAGTTGTTGTGTGTTTTTTTTTTTTTTCCTCATGTAATGCACGTCAGAAGAATGAATCACTGCAGATATTTTAGGGTGTTGCTGAGTTGGGCATGGAAATAGGAAAGGAGTTGTGTTACCTGAAATCTGATCAAGTCCCTATGTAATAAGATTCCATCCACTTGGTCATATATCTTTGCACTGAGGAAAGATTACCAACAACAAAGTTTTTCAAGATGGCATTTAAATTCTCGTCAGCAAGTTTAGTTGTGCAGTGCTTACCTGTGATCACATACGGTATTTTGGTATGCTGGGTGGTGGATTTCTTCTGTGTTTTGCATCTAAACATGCCTCTACTAGATTTTATCATCCCTGTAAAGACATGGAATACAAATTTATTGTACTATGTAGTTGTTAAAGAGCTTTTTTCCTTCGTGTTGCTGCTCCTCACAGCTTCATTAAGGCATGATGGGACATTAATGAAAAGAGGCCCACCTGTGCTCGATATTTGACACCAACTGTAGAAGGGGAAAGTTTAAAAAGTAATGATATGATGGAAAAGGAGCATTTTCTCTCAGGCTGGCTACCAAATGGATATTAAAACCCATTCTGTCATTGTTGCTATAATTAATGACCATTGTAAAGGTGATGACACTCAATCCCTCGTGAGTCGTCAGTGACTCATCAGTTTCATTTATCATCGTGAGGTAATAAGAGCAGACATCAGGCTGGGGCTAATAATCCATGCAGGTGACACGGATGGAAGTTTCAGATAAGGAGACAGCTGGTGTGTTTATGTCTGTGGCTGCACCAGAGTGTTTTGTTTTGGTCACACTTCAAAGGGAAAAAAACTAGATTGAGAGATTGATCATATTCAAAGAATCTCCTCAATAATCTGGCAGCCTTTAAATGAGATGTTTGCTGTTTTGTTACATGTTAAAGGAATTTTGCTAGACCCAACCAAGCACTCGTGCCACAACAACTTTTTTTAACAGTGAGGTTTACGGACATTTAAGCTTGATGTCAAATTTACATAAGGAGGTGCATATTTGAATGTGGCTTTAGGTTGTGTTTAGATCAACTCTGCTGGTAAAAAGTCTGGACATATCGACTCATTCAAGACATTTTCTTTGCTTTTATTATTTTCATAGTGCAGCACAAACTGAAGACATCAGACTTTGAAATGACACTAATGGAATTTTGTACAGATAAAAAATGCAGGAGGGGGAACTATGACCCAGTCCCATCCTGAAGGCTAATCATAAACCTTTTACCTGATAAGTGAGTGAAATGGTACAACAAGAAATGACACAGAAGTTTGCAACATATTGAGTTATGTTGATGATGGCAGCAGAAGTTTCATACGATTGTGGGTTTTTTATTTTGAGCTATGTTGTTCACTTTCTTTAGAGCCAGACACTAAAGGTAAAGCACATTTAGAACTCATCATCCTGCCATCAAGGAAAAACAACTACACACATTTCCAGCTATGAATCACCGGTGAGCTATGTGTTACTGTAAGCTTTTATCTCATAATGTTGGGGGTGGTTGCAGATTCAGTGCCTGTTTGTTTGCTGTTTTATTGTTTCCTCTGGTAACCCCGTGGTTATTGTCTACAGAACACATATAGAATGTGTGCATAAAGGACAATCTGACAGTGGGGAAGCCTTAAGTCTTATAGACTTAGCAAGAATGTGCCTCAAAGCATCGTCTGTGAGTGTAGACCAGCGTGGGATTCAGCCCTTGGCACAATTTGTTCAATCAAAGTAAGAGCACCTCACCTGTGAGGAGGAGCCTGAAGCCTGGGGGTCAGCTTTATTCCTGCTCCTGTGTACACGCTTCTGTTAGACAAAGAAGTTCAGGAGTAGTGGCAGTGGTGAGGCAAAGTGCTGGTTGCCATTTACTTTGCATTGTTCATTTAAAATAGTTTTGCTCGTTTGCTGGTTGAACATAGAGGTAACTGAGTTATCTCAAAAGTACTAGTGTTAATACAGCAGGAGATCATCTACTGATTTGTGACAATATCATTTGAAGTTTTTAATTAGTTTGGGTGTTTTTCTGATGG
>NW_007577781.1:169353-196647 GCF_000690725.1 Stegastes partitus
TTGCCATTCAAAATCTGTATGTACAGCTTCAAATGATAACATCACTGCTCAAAGACTCCTCTGTATGTACAACAGTAAGAAAATGCGCCATCACTTACGTGACCCGACGTTCCCACAGAGTTCATCAGGTCATTCAGTTTGCTGTTAGTTCACACTGCAATGTTCAGAACAAACTATACAAGCACCATACATGAGGTTGATCGCCCAGAGTGATTTATCAGACTAAGATTGTTTAATTGGCTGTCATGGTCTGTTAATATGCTTTTAATGTGGAATTACTGTCCTGTGAATCACAGCTGAGCCAACAACTGTGCACTGTTGAAGCCCACTGACTCACTTAGTCTGGTAGAGTCTGTTCACGCAGAAAATGAGTTTGTTCAGGCGCTCAACACCTCCGTATGAGTTGGAGGTAAAATGATTTCCAGAGTTATCAAATTCTGTCTCGGAGCATTTTTAGCCGCTGCGCAGTGTTTTAGTGTCTGGTAAACCTTCCAGCTCATTGACTGACCCGCACCAAAACAGTTTTCTAACACTGGGCTGTTTTCCATCTAAACGCCCACTTGGCTGTCTTGACAGTTTTGAAGAGAAAATTACAGTTTTTTTAGCATAAAAAAATACACTGTAGGGGTTTTCTTGTGAACAAACAAAGTTACGCCTACATTTAATGTTTCTCACTTTGCCGGTATCTCTCAGCGTGTGTAATGTATTTCCTTCCCTTTCTTTACCCTTTGACCAGAGCTTTGATTTTCCTGGCGCCTGGGGTCATTTAAAAACAGTATGCAACGTATGCAATACAAGCGAGTAGTAAAACAACCCTGGCTAAATGAATCAATGCTGCTGAAATGCCATGCAAGATTGAAAATAGTTTTTAAAAAAGTACAAATTCAAAACATTGGATTTCTTTTTTTTTAACATAAACAGGTATGTGTTTGACTTGTGTGCCTGATTGCGGAGTCTCAACAGAGTGCTGTTCCACTCATTCATTAAGGGTTCATTTAAAACCTGCATTGTTTACATCAATGTGTGCTAGTTGTGGGTTTTTTCTACCCAGTAATTAACCCCCCACATTTCTTTTGTTCATAAGTGGCAACAGTTGGTCACTGGAAGAGTGTGAAACCAATCACAGCAGCGTATATTACACCATCTGTGGGAATGCATATGCCATACATCCTTATGTATAGGTGCAAGTAAGAAGAAGCCAAACCAGTTTGGAACTTCAGAGAATAACTTTGAGATGCCATTTGCTCTTAGGCCTCGTCCACACATAGCAGGGTTTTTGTAAAATCGAATATCATTCCCCTTCCGTCTAGAAAAAAAAAAAAAACTAATGTACACACCACCTTGTTTTTAGAAAAAAAATTCATTCACACCTAACCGCATAAGTGCGTTGTTAAGAACATTCATATTCTATGTGAGGATGTAATAACTCTAACGGGGGACATACGAAAATTGTCACGCCATTCTTCCGGGAGCTCGATTTCCGTCTCCCACCAGCTGGCAGTGCATCCCGGTCTGACCCAAAACCAGCGTTGGTGTCTCTGACGGTGAACATGCCTCGGACGTCGAATGGCAAGATGGTGGAAAATAACCATCTTTAATGCTGTCCTTTGCCTGTGTTCTTGTACATGGAGCGGTATCTGGGCTTGTAAAAACAAGCAAGCAAAAAGCGCCTGGACAGGAGACAACGACAACACAGTTTTGAGGGCATCCCCGCTGTTTCCAAATGTAAACACAGGTCGCATATGTGATGTAAAGAACATATTTTGTCGCAGGCAATGATGTTTCGAAACCTAAAACCCTGGTTATTGACGTCCACATGCAGACGCATAAACAGAGGATTCGCAGATCTTCACTTTGGTCGGAGGTTTTTAATGCCATAAATCTTTGTTTTCGTGTAGATGACAGGCCAAATCGTAGAAAAATATCTTCAGTTTGTAAGATACCCTGCTACGTGTGGACAAGGCCCAAGAAAATGCTAAATTTTTTGAGGGAGGGGGAATAAGGTTTTAAAATGACAGCCAAGGTGAACAGTTTTGCAGGGTGTTGAGCTCTTGGGTTTTATGTGTGTTTGTCAGACTTAACAAATCATATATCTGGTGCCAAAACCAGCCATCACACTGGTGCCACTTGGGGATGACAGCAAGATGTTAGATGTGATTTGAGGCAACAGACGGGGACTCACTAATGGTGGATTACTTGTGCAGTGACTCAAGCCTGTTAATGTATTTCTGGCAGTGTCTTTCAAAAAAATAAAAGCAGTCCAAACGTGCTATTTTTGTTTGGTTTTTTGTCTTTGTAGGTTGAGAGATATAAAGCACAATCTGACAGAAATGCCTCACCTTGTGTGTACGTAGCCTTCACCAGCAATTCCTCTTATTGATATCACAGACTGACAGAAGCTGAATCTCAAAGCTCCACCTCGTTCAATGTCACCCCTCTCAGCTTTCGGAGCCTTTGTTAAAAGGAAATGCACGGCGCTTTATCAGGGTGAACTCCACTGTTGTCAAGAAATACTTCAGTGTAATGGGGAGGGATTATACAGGGAAGCGGAAGAAGGAAACACTCGACTGTCCTCACTTTCGATTCAACAGTCCTTCAGACAGCTAAATTATTGATCTTTAGAATTAATCTGTAAAAGCGGCAGTACGGCGACCTTTCAGACATTCGTTTTTTTTCTCCCTCCAGTCTGCCTGATGTGAAGCAAGCACTCAGCCTTGCCGAGTCAATGATTGCTTTGTACCCTTGGTCGGCCCCGACTCGCTCGCAGCTGGCCACTCTGTCTAGTTTTTAGGGCCGCTCGCCTCTTTTCAAAGAATGTGTTTTCAAGTGCCGACGCTGGAGACTCTTTATGCCTCTCGATTTTAGTTTTGCAAAGCACTTCTTGGTCAATAATGCATGTTCTCTCTGCAAAGGCCACTGCTTGCAGGAGGTGAAGAGGTTGTCCTGTGTGGTGTGTTGTGTGAGCGTGTACTGGCACACATAACAGACACACTAGGAGCTCAGAGCTCTGACCAGGCCTGAAGAGTGCTTGACTGATTGCAGATTGATGCCTTTGTGTTTAGAATTCTTTGTGGTATATAGCTTTAAATCTAGTAATTCAACATTTAAAAAAAAAAAAAGAAAAGAAAAGAAATGTCTGAATAGAATCAAACTGGTTGTGTGTCTTAATATACTGCCACTGGTTTCCAGCTACTGTTTACACAACTAACGTTCCATGAGTGCTTTACTCTGCAGAACTGCATGAAACAATAAAGCTAGTTTTTTTGAAATAAGTAAGTTTTTTACTGTGTTTTCAGAAAATAGTGAAGTTTCTGGAAAGATAATATAAACAATGTATATAAAAGATGGACGTAGCGACTGTGATGTCAACTACTAGGTTGTGGACTATTGTTTTGAAGCCTTGAGTTCAGCATTTCATCGTCCTATTTTGGTCTTGAAACAGAACGTGAAGAGCAACAGTTTGATCTGACTGACAACTACACACTGCACTTGCCTGTATGATAGCAAGCTGTCAATCAGAGCCCAAACTGAAAACACACCCTGCTTTGTTTGTTTTTCTCTAAATGGGACAATAATTTACAAAATGAGCACCATATTTTATTGAAGAAGATGCAAAGCTAGTGGTTGTGACCATAACCTCATTAGAGAAATGTTTACTGAGGTAACAGATCAAGTAAAAAGTATGGACATTTTCTTAGAGACGTCTATAAGATCAGACATCTTTTTGTAAATAGAGGAGTCTCCCCCTGCTGGTTGTTAGAAAGAATGCAGGTTAGATTTCCATGTTGGCTTCATTTTTTAGAAATTCGAAGCCACATCTATCGTTTTTAAACAGTCTGTAATACGGACCCACCAAGCTGCTGTTGTTGAAGGCAAAGAATCTAGAAGAATAATTTCATCAAAAGACACTGTTAGAACAGAACTCCTGCCAAAGAAATAGCCCATTTACTACAATTGATACTGACACCTGATCTCTTTGCCACACTAGCAGTGGGATTCTAAGAACAAGAATGACTCTGCATCAGTTGGTTGGTTCACAACTGATTATCTAAACACCTATCTGATGCCATGAAAGTTTGGTCTCCAGAGAACTGATGCCACCTCAGATCAAAGTTTTTTCTTACCAGTAGAATATGTGGGGAGAGAAAAGTTCAGACATTGAAGACATTAAACCCTGTGTATCCTAATAACTCAGTCAGTTGGTTCAGCACATTGACCTGGTTTGATGTCTCAATAAACGACTGTTAACAAAGCCACCATGGGGCACGGTGATATCCATGGAGGTCATGTTGGATGAAACACCTCAAAAACCATTGGATTGTCCTGAGCATTTCTACAGACAATCACGTTCCCCTCAGGATGACTCTTAATAGGGCTAGTGGTCCCTAAACACACCATCAGGCCATGTTACCATGCTAAACTAAAATGGTAAAGCTTAAACCTGCTAAAAGCCTTGAAGACCAGCAGGTTAGCATTGTCTTTGAGAGCGTGCGAGCCGGTTGATTTTTGGTATGTCTGCCCTCCTTATCTGTCAGTATTCAGCTGAGGGTCAGACATGCCATAGGTCAGGATTCATCACGGCATGGTCCCGTGGAATACATCTCAGATCACAAGGCTACCATGATGCCCCCTGAATAAATTATAAAGGGAAAGTTTCAATGCTGGGAGCAAAACAAACAAAAATTCATTATATTCAAGGCAGAGCAATATCTCAAAATTAGGGACAAACTAGAAAATTACATACAGAGTTAAGAGGACAACAAACATGCTATTTGGGTGGCACAATTCTTTAAAAACTGAACACTGCTCTAATATTGCAGTCAACCTTTTCCCGTTTGTCATTGTCATTCTTATACCTCCTACACAGAGGATGCATAATGAATGTCCTCCTTCCTTTTGTTTTCCTATTATGAGCATTCCTTTGACTGATAATCCTCACATGAATGTAACCGTGTAGAGGCTGGGAAAGCTATCATCACTTTGTGCATTTGTTAATCATCCCATAAGAAAGTAATACTCCCTCAGCCATAAACACATGCAACGTTGTGACTCCTGGGGAAACCCAACTGAGGATAATGTCTTCATAGCTCAACTGTTCTGGGCTGTGCACTTTTGTAAATATCGTCGAGGACACGAGGGAAACTCAATCACATGGTTGAGCTAACTTCGTATTCACATCCATTTCTTGCAAATTGCTCTTTAAAATGTCAAGGCTGCAGAGCTGCTGTGAGCATGCAAAATTTTTCCTTGAGGGAAGGATGGGAATATTTTAGTCCACGCTGTACTTTTAGCCATACGTACACGGCTACATTTCCAGCACTCCGAACGCCTGGGGACAAACAACTAAAAGTAAAACTGATTGGGAAGGAACTTGTTCTTTGCTTAGAGGCAGATGTAGCTTTTTTTTTTCTTTTTTTTTTCCAGTGAGCTCTGGTAGCTGTGTATTCACCTTTTACATTAACATATCCTCATTCCAACATCACTTTCCATATTTTGAAACAGGAGGAGGACAGAAAAAAAATGCATGTAATATCCCGCTGTCATTTTCTTTTATTTTAACACAACTTAACTCACATTTAATATAGTTAAGAACATGTCAGAAAACCAGTCAGTATGCAGCATGACCACACATCTCCTTCGCATAGAGTTGATCAGGTTGTTGATTGTGGCCTGTGGAACGTTGGTCCACTCCTCTTCAATGGCTGTGTGAAGTTGCTGGATATTGGCAGGAACTGGAACACGCTGTCGTATATGTCGATCCAGAGCATCCCAAACATGCTCAAATGGTGACATGTACGGTGAGTATGCTGGCCATGCAAGAAGTGGGATGTTTTCAGCTTCCAGGAATTGTGTCCAGATCCTTGCAACATGGGGCCGTGCAGTATCATGAGGTGATGGTCGTGGATGAATGGCACAGCAATGTGCCTCAGAATCTCGTCACGGTGTCTCTGTGCATTCAAACTGCCATCAAATAAATGCACCTGTAGTCCATAACATACACCTGCTCATACCATAATCCCATCGCCACCACGGGACACTCGATTCACAACGTTGACATCAGCAAACCGCTCACCCACACGATGCTGTCTGCCATCTGCCCTGTACAGTGAAAACCGGGACTCACACCTCTCCAAAGTGCCAGACACCGTCAAATGTGAGCATTTGCCCACTCAAGTCGGTTACGATGACAAAGTGCAGTCAGGTTGAGACCCCAGTGAGGACGATGAGCATGAAGATGAGCTTCCCTGAAATGGTTTCTGACAGTTTGTGCAGAAATTCTTTGGTTATGCAAACTGATTGCTGCAGCAGCTGTGTGGGTGGCTGGTCTCAGACGATCTTGGAGCCGAAGATGTTGGATGTGGAGGTCCTGGGCTGGTGTGGTTACACGTGGTCTGCGGTTGTGAGGCCGGTTGGATGTACTGCCAAATTCTCCTTTGGAGACGGCTTATGGTAGAGAAATGAACATTCAATTAACGGGCAGCAGCTCTAGTGGACATTCCTGCAGTCAGCATGCCAACTGCCCGCTCCCTCAAAACTTGTGACATCTGTGGCATTGTGCTGTTTGATAAAACTTTAGAGTGGCCTTTTATTGTGGCCAGCCTAAGGAACACCTGTGCAACAATCATGCTGCCTAGTCAGCATCTTGATATGCCACACCTGTGAGGTGGATGTATTATCTCGGCCAATCAGAAGATTTAGACAAATTTATGAAGAATATTTGAGAGAAATAGACCTTTTGCGTACATAGAAAAAGTCTCAGATCTTTGAGTAAAGCTCATGAAAAATGGAAGCAAAAACACAAGTGCTGCATTTATATTTTTGTTCAGAAGTAGTATCTTAAGTATCTGTCACATTCAGACATGTCACAGTCGCTATACACTAAAGTCTGACCACCTGACACAGCCAGCGGTAAAGCCTGTTAGAGGACTACACACAATACTCAGAGAGCGATTTTTCTGGCAGAACATTTTTGCAGAATAACTTCTCAGTGGCTATTGACCCCACTCAACCACACAGAACTAAACACAATCATTCTAAATGCCAGAAAATATTTAGACAGACTTTGAAGCAATTTAAGGATTTTACATTATTGTCCTAAAAAGGTGTATAGACAGAATAAAAATGCACCAGCTTCTATATGCAAATTAAGAATGTGTTTGTCCATATTTTCTATCAGTTAAAAGGTGTTTAAATTAACTGTGGATTTAGTTTAACCTCTTGCACAGTTTCTTAAAGACTGCAGGGATTCAACATTCTTTGAAGAAGTCTGGAAACAAACAGAAAATGCAAGACTGACTCAAAATGCTGAATGGACACAGTGTGATGTCTCAGTAGGGTGGATGTCCTCAGCCAAACACGGACACTTTTAGCATAAGTGTCCCGTGTGTACTTATTTTATGTAATTTATTCGTAACCGTCTCATGAGCTTTATCCACATTTTTTATTTGATCAGCTAAGCATTACATAAAAAAAGATTATTATACTGTATATAAATTCTCATGTACTTCACATTTCAGTCTTGCCTGTATAAGCAAATACTAAGAGCGAGTAAATAAAATGACTATGAGGCCCACAGTGGTGTGCAAGAAAAAAAAAGAGACACTGTGTCACCCCAATATGAGTAATAATCTCGCCTGTACATGTCCATAAAACCGTCTGTCTCTGGTCACAGTCGCAAAAACACAGATGTAAATGATAAAATTACTGATGGCTGAGTTCCACTGAGCTGCTTTGGTTTCAAGGTTAAAGTATCATCACGTTATCAGCAACACCTGTGCTTTCCTCCTTAAGGCAGAATATTTGCTGTGATCCCTGCTGCTGCTGTTGCTTCAGTGGCTAATTACATACATTAAGTTACACCCTAACAATAAGGTACCACATCAAACGCAAACATACGCACCAACAAAGCAACTTTTTTCAGCTTTTTAATTAAAAACTCCAACTAAAATCTACTTTTTAATAAACCAGTTGTAGTGTAAGTGCATTTATATTAAAGACATACTTAGAAACAGGTTGTTGCTGCACCTGCAAACAAGTCTGATGAGAGCAGTGAGGGTTTGCAGTCTGTCGAGAACTACAGAGATGGAGGATCATTCTCTGCTCATCATCCATCCATCCATTATCTATCCATCCATCCATTGTCTATACACCGCTTAATCCTCACTAGGGTCGCGGGGGGGCTGGAGCCGACTAAAACTTTCACACACTTTACATTACACAGACACCTTTACAGCCCCCATATTGATAAATTAATTAAAGCTGCATGTCTGTTTTGACACATGAAAACATTATGGACTGAAAACCCAAAGGACCTTCGAAGATAGAGATAAATGGATACTTTATTCATCCCTGTGGGGAAATTCAAGAGTTAACCAAGACACCTTGAAATGATTCAGCTGTTTAAAACCTAGCAACATCGGGAGTCATGCTGTTAAAATAAAACCATTTTCTTCTTTTTTTCCTGCCATGACTAAACGCCCTTAACATTTCCAGGCTGCTCTATTGGTATTAACAACTTTAAATTTGTACTTTATGTGGTTTTAGAGACAAAAAAAAGTGGAGTTAATCGTTGTAATGGTTGCTATTTAGACACACGTGAGCCCAGATGGCTTGGTTTTATGTGATTTTAACACATTTGTTGCAAAATAACACATGCACCTCCAGGGGATTCAGATGATACAAGCTGCTTGTGAGGATGCGGTGAGGCTTGCTCTAACAGGTAGCAGAGGGAAACTCTAGAAACTGATGAATGCACTGTAAACTTCCTGATGAACCCAATCTGAAGGAAACTTTTAGGGCACTGCAGCACTTTCATAAAAATGAAGTACTTGGAGATGAAATTGCTTACCAATCTTTCCACAACTGCACCCCAAGCAGTTCTTTAACTTTCACTAAGTGATGGTTTGAAATTTGGCAGGCAAATGTCAAATGATGGTTTCCTCAGCAGCTATTAGCACAGTTGAACTGTTTTTATTCCCCTCCCGTTATCATATATTTCTATTTTTACTCATACTGACATTCTGCAGTAAACTCACAGCTCCAGCAAAGCTATACAATCACACAATGAAAATCTCACCGTTACTATCAACTCCCTGAGGAGGTTTCAGCTGAAAGGAGGAGAAACGGTAGGGTTAAGTGGGTACATGTCCAAACTGAGTTCAGCAATAAATGAAGAGGACAAACCTAAATTATTCACACGCTGACTACCTTTTCATTAATCTCTGAGAACTAGAAAGTGCTTCACCTCTGCAGAAGTTAATAATAGCTCCCTTTAAAGAAGCCAAAGGATGGAAGAGAGTCCAAACTGCTGAGGCTCAGAGTAACACAAGTCAGTGAGTATATTTAAACTCGAGATACAGAACGTGAGGATGGGTTTCAACATGCCAACTGCAATCTTTGCGTCTGTGGTGCCTGGAGATTTTTTTTTTCTGCTTCAAAGCAAGAAATTCACCAACTAAACTGCACCACTAAAACAGATGTGGGTGATGAAGTTGTCGATGTTGTTGATGAATAGATGTATAATTGGGTCCATCATTGCTCCCATATGTGTTCAATTTTGCTGTCAGCAAAGCCATAAAAAGCAATTTTTTTCAAATAAGATGTTCGATATCTTTTGAAGAATCGCAGGAAATGCAATTTGCAGTTCATGTCGTCCGCCTTATTTCCCACAACATCATTGCAGCACTTGAAAAGTCAGACTACAAGATGAAAACATCTTGAAAATGCTACTAAGATGTATACTTTGCCAGGGAAAGGTCTAAAAGTTTAATGACCGCAGTGCTTAGTTGGCACCATTGCGTTAACCTCTCCACTGCCTGGGAAACCGTACGCTGTGATTATAGAATCAATGGCTGTAATCAATGTGCAATTGCAGTGCTGCATCATTAGGAAAATCCTTTGTCCCAAACCGCTCCTATCATTTGATGTTCAAAGTTATTTTGCAGCTGTCCTCCTCTCATTTCTGAATATCTTAATGTTCCTGCGTTTTCGGAGCGGTCTCCTGTGGCCAGCACCCACTCTGGCAGAGAATTGATAAACGGCTTGAGGATTAACTTCAGAGACGCGCTGCATGTGCCGGGAGTCCCCATGTCCCTCAGCTAAATCATGGAGTCAACAAAGAACAATGGCTTGTTCCCAAAGAACGCCGGATGTCAAAGAAGCACAGCTCCTGGAGGATATCGATTATTGCTGGCGTTTATCCCTTGTCCAGTGCATTTGGCAGAGCTATCTCACAGCATGTAATAAAGCCATTAATGCGAAAATAACATTCATTTTGCGACTCATTGTTTCCCAGGATAAAGGTCAGGAGCATTGAGTGCAGACAGACTATCAGGCAAAATGGCCACACAAAAAGCTGGCGAACACTGCCAGACGCATTTGACTTGGAGGCATTATGGTCTCATTATGTTTTCCGTCCTGGTTAGTCTGTGTGAGTTCTTTGAATTGTAGGAGACGCGGTGACTTAACAGACAGGGTCAGTCCAGGATGACAGCGAGCAGCCAGACGACACGCTTTCTTTCGTAGCAGTTTAAGACCAATTCAAATTCAAAAATATCCACACAGCAAGAATGCTGACTACACAGAAGAAGAAGAAAGTAGATGAGTGTTTCGAGCTCTGTCTTTGAGTCATTTTGCTTCTACTTTAGTCCATATCTCGGTGCTGTTCTTGTTGCACAACCTGTTTTCTCTTCAGCCATGATGTTCTGTAACTCGTCGAAACTCCTCAGACAAAGTTCACCAACACTGAATGCAGAAGAAAAAAAGCAGATACAGGACTTATTTTTCTCCATGACATTTGATCTGCAGATAGAGGAATCAAAAACTATAATATGAACTTACTTGGAAAGATTCTGTGATGGTTCACACGACAAAAAACTCGTCGTCAGTCTCAAATTTTCAGTTACAGACAAATATTGACTTAGTAGACTGTCCTGACAGATGGATGTACTTTTCTTTGTTAACAGCTTTCTTCTAACAGATTAATATGTAAATTCATGAGCAAGTAAACCATCCTTGACCAGATCAAGACTGGGAATTCACTTTAAAAGCCTTCCTTTTTCTGATGCAGTAAGCGTCTGATATCTAATGCCGTCAAACTTTTACTCGACGAATCACTGGAATGACACTTTCTAAATCCTTCTGACTTGTGCTGTTGTTGTATTATGTTTTTACCTCACGCTTTCCTTTGGTTATAAAGAATTGCAGCGCTTTGGAAGGAGCAATTTACAGGAGTTTTAATTATAGATATTCTGTGTGCAGCAAGTCTTTAACTCTGTGTATGCTTCACTGGAAAACCTCCAATTATTCCAGCTTAAAAGCACTGCAATGCAACCCTGTGGCCTCAAAATTATGTTTCTATACAACACAGCGCCGTCGTGTTTGGAGAGAAAATTAATTAATTAGATGAACCAAGAAGCCGCTCGTTAACACCACCTCTCATGCTCAAATGCATTTGAACCCATTTTAATAGACATCATTTAACGATAATAATAAATCCTTCTAACTATTTAACCTCTTTTTAAATTGCTTTTTGCTGATAAATCATTTTTGGACTACTTTTTAACTTTATCATTTATCAGTTAATGTCAGTTGACTATTTCAGCCATTTATCCATTTTTAGCTGCTATTTAACAGCTGCTCATTACACTTCAAAACCAGTTCCAGATGTTTTATTATGTTTAGCTAACAACTTTAAGTGTTCATCCATATTTTTTGCCAAAAGATTTCAGCTTTTGCCAAGCATTTATACCATACTTTACACAGCCTCTATCATATATCAGTGCTTTTTGACTAATAATCCAACTGTTATTCACATTTTTGTGTAACTATTTGAGCTGTTTATCTACTTCTATATAACAGTGTCAACTGTTTAAATTGTTTATTTTTAATGTCGCACATTTGTAGCACTTTATTAACAACTGAAAAAAAACATGCCAAACTAGTGACTCATAGCTAGTGATGCACGATATTAAAATTTCTGGCCGATGCCGATATTTAGATTTCTGATATCGCCGATAACCGATTTTACCAATGTTGATATAAAATTTTTGCGAGTATAAGTAAGCACTATAAGAACGTGAAATCTAGTCAAAAGAAGCCCATACCAAACTAGACCACATTGTCTTCTAAGTAAAACATAGTGAAACCTATTTTAACATATTTAACATTTAAGTCCAGGACCATTTAAGTAAAAACATCCGTGAAATAGTAGCAATATTTAATGTAGAGACGAAGGCACTAATGTTAGACAATCATCGGTTTTTCACATCGGCTAAAATTGTTCATCAGACCAATACCGATATATCGAAAAAAACACTAATCTCAGCCGATACCGATGTGGTCACTGATATGGTGTGCATCTCTACTTATAGCTTATATAATCATTGAATTAAGTTAACACTATATTTTATTCCAGTGTTTTGATGGCCATAATTCCACCAGTTCACCTGTGTTTCCACTGACTGTCAGATTCTTCTACAAACAAGAGGCAAATAACAATGTTTTTATTCTATTTGTCGGCTTGTTACCATGTAGATGTTATACAACACCTATTTAGTGAGTAGGTGTATGAGAATTTGACCATTTTTCTGAAACTAAAAACAACTGGACTAACATTAATGGTGTCCTGTTTGCATCAGTGCAGAAACCATCATTTAATGAGGTTTATCTCAGAGCAGCCATTGTTCCAGAGACATTAGGGTGATGCTGTTTGAGGTATAAACATGAAAGTCACCTTCTAGCCATTCTGCTATAATAAATCACTGTACAGGCATTCATATCATGTAATGATTGTAGTCGTTGCATCTCTCAGTGCATATTTCAGAGGCTACTGCTGTTGTGTCTCCAGTGGATGTCCCAGTGACCTTGGCATTAGTCCATAACAATAACACTGGTAGAATGGTACAGCAATCGTACCGTCCTTATTCTGTAGTCCCTCTGCCCTAAACAGATGTAAGGAAAATGTAGAATGTACTCTATTTATGTTTGTTATTTGGTGTTATTAGTCAGCTGGACTGACTAATTGACTAATTTAAGAAACATGAGGTGTTTTCCACTGCAAGAACCTGCATAGAACTGGAGTTATGTCTAGTTACCACAGTTTGTCACTGATTTGTTGCACTCAGGGTGAACGTTGACGCTGTTGAATCCTGCACCAGGACAGAAACACAGGCTGAAAGAGTTGATTAAGGGGTTGTCCTGTAAACATTAGCGCCACCTTGCACTTGTTCTCACTCCTACTAGTGTCCATTATGGCATTTTAGTCCTCTGAGGATCTGTTGTTGTTGCCAGATGACGGTCAAACATACTTGAATTTGGACATTAGAATAATCGGCTTATCCCAATCTCACTTCTTCTTTTTTTTTTTTCTTTCTGTATCTACAGACCCCTGATTGTAGCATCTGTAGAAGAGAGGGCAAGTCCTCTGCTTTGAATTGGAATCACTGCTATCAGCTGAGACGGATACAGAAACTATAATATTGGCCTTTAGACTCACCTGACAGATGATTATTATGCTAATGTGGGACATTTTGTATGAGGAAGTAGCAATTTTCCCCTCACAGATAAAAAGTAAAATTAAACACATTGTGTTTTCATAGCCTTACTTGTTCTGATATGACAAGCTTGGGATGTGTACAATTTGCAGAAATTAAGGGAGACCTAACCAATGACATTTCTATTAATGTGATTATATATATGGCAAGCCTCAAACATCCATCCATTATTTCGGCACCCCTTCACCCTCTGTAGGGTCGTGGGGGGCTGGAGTCTATCTATAGGGTAAACTCCTTGTATTGTTGTTCATATGTTAGCTGCCATGTTTTTTTTATTAACCAAAGTATATTTGCAGTATTTACAGTTGAAACCAAAAGTTTACATACACTGTATAAATAGACATCTGACCTTTTTTTTTCTCATTATCTGACAATAAATGTGACGAAACTTTTCCTGTTTTAGGTCAGTTAGGATTACCAAAATATTTATATTTGCTTTAATGAGAGAATAATGAGAGATAGATTTTTTTAAATGATTTTCTTAATAGTCAACATTGTCTTTAAATTGCTCAACTTGGGTCAAACGTTTTGGGTTTCCGTCTACAAGCTTCTCACAATAGTTTGATGAATTCTGGCCCATTCCTCCTGACAGAACTGGTGGAACTGAGTCAGGTTTGTTGGCTGCCTTGCTCCACATGCCTTTTCAGCTCTGCCTACAAAGTTTCTACAGGACTGAGATCAGGGCTTTGTGATGGCCACTCCAAAACACTGACTTTGTTGTCCTGAAGCCACTTTGTAACTAATGGCGGTATGCTTTGGGTCATTGTCCATTTGAAGACCCATTTGCTCCCAAGCTTTAGCTTCCTGGCTGATGTCTTGAGTTGCTGCTTCAATATTCCCATATAATGTTCTTTCCTCATGATGCCATCTATTTTGTGGAGTGCACCAGTCCCTCCTGCAGCAAATGTGTATGTGAATTTCTGACTTTGAAGAAAGTAATAAAAAAAAAAAAAATCTTAAAAAATTCTCGCTGTCATTATTCTGGCATTTAGCAAACAGAAATAATTTTGATAATCCCAACTGACCTAAAACAGGAAAGGTTAGTCTGATTTAATGTCAGATAGTGAGGGAAAAAAAGGGTTTGGTGTCTTTTTATACAGTGTAAGTAAACTTCTGGTTTCAGCTGTATATATCTTGCAGTACAGTATGTAGTTATTGTGGCTACAACATTGTTAAATTTTTAATGCCTGGCATCGTGTTTTCAGGTTGGCTGTCCATCCATCCAATTTTTGTGAACACAATATCTCAGGGACACAAACTATGAGAACATTTCACACAAATAAAAGGAAGATGTGATGACATTTTCTATCCAGAAAATGAACAGCCAGCTTCACTGTGATACTAAAACACTTCTCTGGCTATTATTCAGCACCATAATTCAAGAACTGGAGCAGAGATTGACCATAATCCTTTTTTGAGGAGGGATTTGGAATTGATGATGCTAATGTTAGGTTTCCACCTTGAAGCTGTGGTGACTGCATTGATCCTTTCTTGAAGAAAAGCATCCTTGCTTTTGATTTTGTAGCTTCTTTGCAGTAACGTCTATATCTGAAGCATTCTCTGCTGTCATAGACACCACCGCATGTTCTATCAGAGTCAGCTTTACCGGCCAAGCATATGAACATACACAGAGAGTTTGACTGTTTGTTTGTTTTGTTTCTCTTAAATTGTGTGAAAGTCTTTACTTGCACACATACATGCAAAAACATGAATCTGAATAGATGTGGATGTAAACTGTAACTTGACAGGCTGGTGGAAGCATATAACCATGAGCTGTTGTGCTTGGAAACATACTAAGTGTCTCTTCACCAGTGGGGGGCCACTACAACCAGGGCAGCCATCTGTAGATGATGTGGATTTCCCTTGATTTAACTTGCTTGCTGGTATATATGTATATCATTAAGATGAGGTGGTTTGCCATTACAGTTTGGCAGTTGTTCAAAAAATCCTTATGGTAACACATTTGCCATTAGTAATATATAGTATTTCTGTCCATAATGGTACCATTCAGCAAGCATAGGTATGTTAGTAGTACTACATGATACACAACTAGATATCGCTGCAGAACCACATGATCCAGCAGTCCAAACAACACTTTAAAACTAAGGAGAAACGCTGTCTAGTGTGAGGTATCCAACTCTTTGGATCACAAGTCTTGGTGTTTCCTTAGATTCTGAGCTGCAAGACCCCAAAATTAGGCAACAGACATCAAAGGTTATTAGATTATTCCTTTATTTCAAGTTGACGTGTTTACTGTGATGCAGTCTTTAGTGGTGTCTCTCACTGTAGTTAGCATAGTAACTAAACCAAGAGGAGAGAGAACACATCACTCCAGTTTTAGCTGCTCTGCACTAGCTTCTGGTAGCATTGAGAACTTTTTCCCCAATATGAAGTGCTGCAGTAAAGGCAGCAGAAGCCATCAATTTGTGCAGTGATTTTGATGACACTACAATATTTGAGAGTGAAATTACTGAATGATTTTGTCGTATCACTCTCTCTCATCTCACGGCCGGCTGCTCATGGAGAACAGTCTAATTTGTCCATCTCATTTTGATGGAAATTAGGTTGGAGCTCTTATTTTTTATTTTTTTAACCGCACTGTGGTTGAAAAGAAGTGTTGTTTGTGTTTACCAGCATTATCGCTTATGATTTATTGATTTGAAAGTCTGAATATGTGGAAAAATATCAAACCTCACTGAAGCAGCTGTGCACTTCATTTTGGGGAGACAGGCTGGCTCTCTACGTTCATATAAATCTACCAAAACATGGGAAAGAACTGAATCTCATGCCCATGCAATAGAATTTCAAGGACTCACCTTGGGTCCAGGACTTTTTGGGATGTCACTTTGACACGTCACACCACACCAAAACATCATGCCGACATTCCAGTGCCAGAGATGTCCCATGTTCTTGAGCATGAGCTGTTTTGGTGGCACAAGGGACACCTACACATTGTTAGGCAGGTAGTTTAATTGTTGTGGCTGATTGTGTGGCTTGAAAGTATGTCAATTCTGAAACCAAAAAGAAGGACAGTGACTGTGGAATATGGTGTCCAGTCTTTAGCACTGCAGAAACCCCTTTCATCTTCATTTTAAAGCTGCCATTGTTACTGGTGAAACATGAAAGTCACCTTCTAGGCATCCTGCAGTGATAAATATCTAAAATGGCAATCTTATTGCGTAATAACCCACTTGATTGCAGTTGTAGCATCTCCGTACATATTTCAGAGGCTACTGCTGATGTGTCCCCAGTGGATGACCTTGGCAGTGGTACAATGGTACACTCTTTATTCTGGCCTCTCATTTACTTGCTAAGATGCAACAAGAATGTGGAAAGGAGTCGAATCAAAATGAGAATTTCTTTATCTAAATGACTTCCAAATTATGAAGTTCTAAAAACACCTTTTTAATCTGAAAATTTAGGATAATTCAGAGCCATCTAATATGTTTTCTCAAAAACATAATAATGTCCCCCTACTAATCCATTATGACACCTCAGTTGTCATGATTTTGTCCTTTGGGGAAGCTGGCATTCTTTCTGACAGTCAAAGATACTTTAAATTGGGCACTTGAATTCTTACCATCACATTTTTTTTCAGTAAGTGAACAGGTCATGTGTGTGTGTAGCCTATAGAAACTCTTCAGATCAAGTTCATCATCAAAAAAAAAAGGCAAATATAGAACCTTTTTCTGCCGTGACATCTGCAGAGAAAGGAACATGAAAGTATAATGTGAGCTATTGAGTCTAAAAGCACATAATTGCTGTGCTGCTCCTTATATCAAGTAGATCAAGGTGGTTCGACCTGACTGAGTGAAAGAACTCTGTATTTCCATCAAAAGGACTAAAAAGAAAATGCGTCTGGAATCATTATGGGTTTTTTTTTTTTTTTAAATGTTAGACCTGTTAGAAACTGAAAGAGCACACATGCTGTCATCATCATTCATTAATATTTTCTCATTGTACCATGAAACAACCCATTCCACATTCTGAGTTGGCCGTCAGTGTGCTGCATGCATTAAAGCCATGAAGCTGCCAGGTTTGGCGCCACGGGGAACAGGAGGATGCCCAACTTCCTTCACCATACAAGCAAAAAACATGGCGACTCCATGCGTCCCAAATGGCATGACAAATGCTGATGACTAATGACTAAATAGCCTCATAGACCTGCACCACCTGCTTACTGGGTGCAGCTCTCTGCCAACATCACAATGAGTTATTGCTTCAGGGCAGAAATGATTTTAACTGGCACTCAAGTGTAGCGAGTGAGTGGAAATCAGCCTGATCTGAAGATTAATGTCATGGTTTTTAGTTCATCCCTGCCAAAAACAATTTCAACAAAAGGACTTTCATTTGTAATTAAAAACATGCACTCATTAATTAGTCATTTTTCAGGAGTGTTATCTTCAATGAATTAAACACTTTCTCCTGCCGACTCCTGATGGCTTCTGCTGATCTCACAGGCAACATTTAGGACAAAAGTAAAGTTGAAGATCAAAAGTAATATTCTTTTAACATACAATCGATTTTTATATTTGTAATTTTATTTTTAGCCTTAAAAGCAAAAGAATCGGAAAACCCACAACAGGTACAGGAACAGGTGCACAATACATTTCACTGTGCGCTATTCTATGTATAATTGTGTTTGTGGCCAATAAAGGCCTTGAATCCTTGAATCCTTGACATGCTACCTGCAGCAAACATCAGACACAAAGTTAGCAACAAGACTGGACTTAGCAGCTAAAGAAGTAGATATGTCTCTCTGGAGTTAGAAAGAAAAATACCTGAAGGAAAAGAGAATAATTTATCTTCAGTGGCTTCTAAAAGTATTCAGACTCCTTCACTTTACAGTGTGTATAAATTTTAAATGAATAAAAATTGCATTTTCCCCACAATAACAAAGCGAAAACATGCTCTTTTTTTGTGTGCAAATTTCGGAAAAATCAAATACAAAGTTGTCAGATCTTTCGCTTCAGTCACCACAAACTGTGGTCAGGTGCATGCTGTGTGCTGTAATTATCTTTAACAGGCATGTAATAATTCATTTTAGTCCACCTATGGCAAAGAGAATTTATTAATTTTGAATGAATTGGACAGATTGGATTGGAGAAAGGTGCACATCTGTGTATATAACTTCACACTGCCAAGTCACGAGGTCTAGGAACTCTCTGTAGACCTCTGGAATAAACTTATGAGACATAGTCCAGCGTGAGGGTGTAAAACCATCCCGAAAGCTTTGAGTTTTCCCAGGAGCACAACAGCCTTCATAATGTAATAGTCTGGAACCACCTCTCAGGTAGCTCTTCCTAAAGTTACCTGATTGGCCAAGTCAAGGGCCTTGGCTGAGGAGATGACTTATGAAGCTCTGTTAGGATAACTGTGGCATTCTTTTTCCTTTGCAGAGATTGATGGTTGCTGCTAAGAAGGTTGCCTTTCTAGCAGGTTCTCCAATCAGGCCTTTATGCCACGAGACAAAAGAAAGAGGACTCCCGATCAACAGGTATGTCACAGCATGTGATGCCTAATGGCTTTTGATAGTCAATGAGAGCAGCAGGAAAAAAAATTATCCGATCTTATAACATGAATAATGAACTTTTATGACCTTTTTGGACCACTATGTGAAGTGAACATGAGGTACTGTTAATTAACCGAGCTAAAACTAATCCTGTAGTGAAGCATGGGGGTGGCAGTATCATGCTGAGGCAGCTTCTCAGGGACAGAAGACTGCAGGGACTTGTGGGAGTGGACACTCAAAAAATGACTAGACTGATGTTTCTCCCCTCATCAACTTTATTAGGCTGTATGCCATTAGAGTGCTTGCAGTTTGTTTCACTGCCTGCAAATGGCTGAAAAATCTGCTTGTGCAGCGCTATGAGATGACTGTTGTTGTAAATATGCGCTATACAAATAAAATTGAATTGAATTGAATTGGAAAAAAAAAACACAACTTGAAACTGAAAACTTTTCCTCAACTGTAGGTTTATTAAATAAAAAATAACCTCAAAGTGGCCTAAATAAAACATGTTCTATGTCTTATTTGTTAATCGAATAGCAATCAGACTTAATTTTGTTTTTTTCCTCCTGTTCTTTATGATCTGTAACTGAGAAAAGTGGGCCTGTTGATGTAAGAAGATATGTGTAATTAAAACATATTTCAAGAGCAAATTAAATTACTAGGTTTTAATGTTTTCTTCCATTCAGTTCATCATTAAATTAAAGGACGGGATGAACACGTTTAATCCTTCCATTACACAGTGCTTAGAAAAACAACTCCAGAGATAAGCTATTGCAATGTGACTTAGTGTTAACCATATGCAAATTCATGTTCCCTCTATTTCAATAGTAAATCACACCCACACAGACTGGGAGAGAGTACTGCTGGACAAGAGTGGGAAGTGAGCCTACCATTTGAGGAATCTCTTTCACAATCTGTGCTAGCTTTAAATACCTCTGTTTAATTGCTGTGTCATGATGGGATAATTACCACCGTCGATCCATCCATTCAAGGAGACTTACAGGCCTGCAGATTAACACTTTTTATCTGTTGGCGTGGTTTTGCAGGGAAATACGGTTACCAACTGGCAACCAAAGGATGTTGGAGAAGACAAACAGAAAAGTCTAGGTAGCATTTATAGAGTGAACATTCAAAGAAGGAGCCATGTGCTGCTTTAAAGCTCTTCCACTCCAGCTTCGGTTGACACGTGTTCATTTGTGCAAATGTACTCCTCACACCTAGCAAGACCACAGCAGCACAGTCCATGTGTCAGACGTTTAATGGTTTTGACAGGGTTCAAATCCAGGCTGGATAATCACAGCATTCAGATCACAACACCCCTGTGCATCTGTAAAAGGGCAATTTTCACAGTTTTTATGTGACGCCTTATGGAAAAATTCAGTCAATAGTTAATTGTAGAATGACATTCTAAGCCTCTAGCCTTCAACTGTGTTCTTTAAAGTTATGTTAGGTTTAATTAAAAAACATTGATGCAGTTGTCATGGGGCTTTGTAGCAAACATCTGAGCACATTATCAATGCAGCGTGTAAAACCTGCATTTTAAATGCGTTCGCTCAGGCCAAGTTGGCATTTTGTATGAGCTCATACCAACATCAGCTATCTTAAGCACTGCTTTCTCATAGCTGAGACACGTTCTACTAGAAATGCAGAGACAAATCGACATTAAAGCATGCAAGGTGTCCAGCTAGATGGAGACAGAGCAAAAAAAAAAAAAAGGTACATTTTAGTGAGATTCACATGGACTGAAGATATCGTCATGTTTCACAGGATTCTTGGCTGATGGATTTCATTTTCTCTGGCCCAGACTGAGGTGGTCCATGGAGCTGGATGCATTTCAGATCCTTAAAGGAGAGTGATGACAGGCAATAAAGACCTGCATGAGCCATAACTGACAGAGAGGGCTTTGAAAATGTGCTGTGCAACGCAAGCAAAGCCTTATTGATTAACATGTAGTCGGTAATGTTCATCATCAATAACTGGTCAGCCAACACAATGGAGAAAACGATTCTTAACGAATTGGATTTTTTTTCTTTGTGCATCATTTAAAGGACGGCATCGTCACAAAGCAGTGTCAGGTCTGCTCGTGTTGAAACAAATGCAAATATGCTGAAACAATTTCCTCTGGTTACAAAAGACTATCCAGGCCTATTTCCCTCTGAGTGCCTTTTATACTTTAGCAATAATTAAACAAACAACGATTATAATTTGTACAGATGGTGTACAAATTGTGATGGTGTTCTTTTATGGATGCATCATCAGATGGCTCCCAGCCTTCTCACTTATTTCTCGTAGGGAACTGAAGTCGTGGAAAATGTTTATGAATCCTTTACCTTTGTAGATGGGTGTAGTGATACTCTAAGAAGTGTCTGAAAAATGTTCGTGAAGTAGAAAAGGACAAATCACTCCTGTAACATTATATATTTAAAACATTTCACTATTGTAGCTGGTTGAGGTGGAGCCAGTATTGTAAAAATCCAGTGATTCCTAAACTTAATGCTGATTTTCCTCCACAAGATAAATCAGAGGTGTTGTGAGGTTAATGGGCTTGAGAGAATAAAAAAATAATCATTTCTGTTACGCAAGATTCATGTTTTTGTAAGTTCTTACTGGCGAAATAATTGAAAATGTGTCCCCCTTGACTTTGATCAATTATTTAAATAAAACCACCAGAGACCTTTAAAAGGCAAACGTCTGTCTCACAGATAGCTGAAGCATGTGACAAGAGGCTTCAGGTGGATTTTTATGCTTTTTTTTTTCCTCTAAGAGATCATGAGCCAAAACTATTTTATTTTTACAAGACTGATGGAAATCTTGTGAGCTGTTCAACTTGTGATGGAAGAAGATACAGGAGACTCGACTGTCATAAGTATTGATGCTGAGGAATGAAAAATACAAGCTAACACTGTGTAATATCACACTGTTCTGAAGGTGATGTATTTTTACCCAAACAAAACTAACTTCAATCATAACAGTGCTCACCCCTGAGACACACAATGAGCTATTGCTGTTACTACAAAACCTATGAAAGCACCACATAACCCTCCTGGAGATATAATGAAGGAAAAGTGCTTTAACAAGGACAATGAATTATATAAGATAGTCACGTTTTTATACAAAGTCTTGGTAAACACATCTGTCCAAGAAAAACAAAATGGTAGAGTAAAAAGTATTCACTCAGACGTGTTCAAAGTTGCACAGAACTGAAACTTGAGCATAACAAAGTCATACTTAAATACTTGAATAAATGCATTTCCTTGCTTCCACTGGAGAATTTAAATGTGTCAAACAGACATCAACTGAGCAACGCTGTCAAGCTGTCAGGTAAAATCCTTTGAGAGCAAAAGCCAGACATTTTTAGTCTGCAAATCCCACAGGATGCTGCATCTCGGCGAATCAGGACTATTGTCTCTGAAAAGGATTTGACGTTCTGCCCTCTGGTCAGAGATGCACCACGTCCAGGTTTCTGTTCATTCAGTATTTATTCCTTTGCTGTTGATAACGCTGTTTGTACGATACCAGCACTTTAATGTCTCCTACTGCGTTTAGTTCTCTGTTTTTGTGCTGCAAGAAACTATTTCCTCACGTCCGTCAATGAAGATCTGAGCGGAGCTGGTGAATATTGTTTACGTTGTGTTGGATGCGTAGAGTTGAATGCAATATGCTGTGCCCTCATTATCATCTGTTTTCCTCCTGTTTTCTTCACCCCCAGGAGAGGCTCAGAGACGACAGCATGCTTCCCTTTTAAGTGTTTTTGACTGACAACTTCAGCCGCAGGCACAGCTACCTGCTCATCCCCCTGACCGAGAGGTGACACCTGTAGCCGAGCGGGAGGCGCCGATTCAAAAAGAAATGCTCAACTTTTGAACGATGAAGGAGTAAAACAATGTAAATAACATTCCAGCAACACTCAGCAATTCAATTTTTTTCTTAAATAAATAAAAGACAAGTTAAGGATCCTGATGAACAAATCAGATATGAGTCGGGTTCTGCTCAGTGTGCAGCTCAGAAGGATCTCAAGTGAGAGTCTTCATCTGCAAACTGATAAAAAGCACATATGCTCGTGTTGGAACATGAGCATCAGACTCTAGGCAGCTACTTAATTTCTGTTACTTTAAACTAATAAATCAACTTCCCCTCTCTGTCTATCGAAGGGGAATTTAGTCGAGACAATGTGAGAAATTGACGATAATATGCCCATGGCCTGGGAGTTATTGTTATCATGAAATCAATGCAAATAAATTGAAACTGCAGGTATTTTGTTTCAGTGTCAATAAATCGATGTCGATTTAAATGTAAAAAACTGCAGCAGTGTGATGATGGATGGACTAACGTGCAGGTTCATTGTTCAGCGCTGAGTGAGTCCTGTGACCTGTGAGGGCCTTCTGCCACCCACGGCTGGAGCTCTCCGCTGTGTGCTGACCCAAGACATTCATTCCCAAATGATTTCTCAACAGATTTACCCCCAGATGACCAGTTCATCACCATGTGCACTGAGCCAGATAGAACAGTTCGCCTCAGCGCTGAGAGGGAGGAAAATCATTGGCATGACAATGTGAAAACCAGACATGTAAGATTTGTTTTGCTCACAATCTCATCCCCCTGCACATGATTTTTTTTAAAAAGGACTCTACAGGAAGATCTCCAAATGTAAAAATTCATAGCACAAACTGATCTGCAATGACACAGCATGATTCATACACATAGATCCCTGTAGAACAATGAAAACAGAGTGTTGAACTTAACAGAATCACAGCAACATGTGAATATATTCTCAAAATAAAGCTGATTTACGAATGTTAAGTCTGGTAGGAACAGATTCTTACTGGCAGGGCTGAACTCGGCAGGGGAGCTGCAAAAATATAGCCTGCAGACAAATAGCATTTTGGTCCAAATGAGGTGCCTTGATTAGAATGCAATATCCCTCATCAGTCTGCAGATCCAACAGTTGGTTATTTATAACTTTGGGGGAAAGTAATTATTTTTCACAAAAATGATCAAACATAGTCTGGGTTATGTGAGAGCACTGACAAAAAAATATCTTCCTGCATTTGCCACAAACCTTCAACATACAGTATAGGTATTTTAAAGCAAAATAAATAGCACCTTGCCTCTTCTACCTAATGTTTACCAGTGTTAGTGATTTTCTGTCATTGTGTGTATGCGTTAAGCTGATTATAGTGAGAACTCCTGCAAAAGACTAATCAAATAACAAAATGTTCCTTTTTTCCCTGTTTATCTGATAAGTCAGTCGATATATTTCTCTTGTGAGGTGCCCGGACTTCATGAAAAGTAATTCAAGATTGTACCTCCATCTAGTGGATAGAGCATACATTGCTTCTTCCCACACTGAAGGCAAACCTAGTGGTCCGTCCATCCCATTCATTAGTTATACCTGCCTTGTCCTGTAAAGGGTGACAAAGGAGCTTACCCCAGCTGACACTGGACGAAAGGTCAGTCTGCAAGTCCATCACAGAGATAATACAAGGAGTCTATGATTATTGCAAAATATAGTATGTGCTATAGAAGTGCACCAGCAATCTGGCCATGGCAGGAAGCCAAAATTTTTTCCTCACTTTGGATTTAAAAAGGTGCCTTAATGTATGCATATCCTAATTTCTAACCTTTGTCAGATGTACCCACACAGTACCTCTTCAGTATCACCAGTCAATGATATCTACCTCCTACAGTCTCCCCTAAACAGTGGCTGCCCTCTAACTGCTCCTCCACCACACTCTAATGTGATTCAAGTAAGCATAGGCATTACCTTTTAGTGTACTTTACTTATTTCTCATTGTCCTGTTCATTTAACTCATGGACTGTGAGTCATTTTTCCTTAAAGAGTTAGAAAACTAAGTACACTTGAGTAAACTGGACTTGAAACGTTCTGTTCCTGGACTGAACACAGAGCTCAGCAGTGCACATGTGCAGTAGAGAAGTTTCCAGAAACTTTACGGGGAGGCTGTGGCTCAGGTGGTAGAGCGCCTTGGTCAATGATCGGAAGGTCAGCGGTTAGATTCCACCTTATAACCTGTGTCATGGTCGTTGTGTTCTTGGGCAAGACACTTCACCCACCTTGTGAATGCGTATGAATGGATTGTTTGAGGTGGTGGTCGGAGCTGTGGCTAAAATCGTAGCTACCACCACCAGGATGAATGTGTGTGAATGAATAATTGACAGTGTAAAGCGTCTTTGAGTGTCTAGAAAAGCACTCTATAAATCTGATCAATTGTTATTATTTAAGTTTCTAACCCTTGGAAAGATCAAGTTCATTATACTTGATATTTTTAACTTCACAAAATTAAATAAACTTTACAAGTAGACATGAAGTAAACTGAATTTAAGACTAATGGTTATATGAACTTACTTTTTTTTTGAGTGTAACCGGTTTCCTAGATTTGTTGAAGTAAGATCAACTTCTCACATTTTACAGTGTACTTGGCTTTCTTTCTTAACTTTATTTCACATGAACTTTGAATGAACTCTCAGTACTTACTGTCGTCTCATCTTTTTAAATCAGAGTGCCTCAAGTTATAAAAAGTCTAACGTGATCTGAAAATACAAAATTGGCCTTTTAAATCCAGTTAACTACAAATTATATATTAACATTAAATGAAGTAGAATAGAAGAGTGGATTCAATTCCACAGACAAGGTCGTCCTGAAATGTTTCCAGTCTTAACTTCCCCAAACCTTTGTCCTTGTACACACAGCTGCATGTGTGCATCTACAACACAAGAAATTCCAATGTTGTGCAAGGTTGGATGTGCAAGGTTGGATCGCTGAACAGACACACAAGGCAGCTACGAGGGTCACCAAGGGGCTCAGATGAACCTTGTTTGACTGAGCTGAAAGAAATTTATCATGAAATATTCTAGGGATCGACCAGTATGGGTTTTAGGGTGTCAATCAGTGGTAATAAAGAAAGGCCGGTAGCCAATATTTGGAGACTACATACATTAAATAAAATGTTTTAACAGCATGTGGTAGCAGATAACCTGTCATTTATAGTTAGGTTTCTTCATTAATGAGGATGAGTATAAATGAATATGTAAACTCAAGATAGGAGTGTTTAAATTAGAAAGAAAGAATTATTAGCCAGAGATCCCTCAGTGGAGGGACATAGTTGCCCAATGTATGCATGTTAACCTGATTCTGTGTTGTACTGTGCACCTACTTAAGGATGAACCTGTCTTGATTTTACCTTAAAAGGATACATAATGTAACAAGAGCTTAGTCCATCATGTAACACATATTTTGCATGGAGGGGAAGCAGTTTTCTGTAATTTACACTGATGGCTAAGCATCTAAGATTTATGACATTGAGTTTGACCTTGACCTTTTGTCCAAGGTCAAATGTCACATCACCAGTATGGGTTCCTATCTGACTGGAATAAGAAACTATGAGTTTATCTTACACCTTTTCCAAAAAAAATTTGTGATGATTTGGGAGATCGGTGTGACCTTGACCTTTGTCTCAAGGTCACATCACCTGTTTATAGGCCTCGAATGTCTTCTTCAGTTAGTATACTAAATATGTCTTTTTGTGCCTTTTCAGTCATACAGAGCTTTTTAGGGAAATGCGACCTTTGACCTCTGTAGCTCACCAACGCATGCATTGACAACAAAATGTAATCACTCTGAGAAGGGACCATACCGAGGTCAAATATGACGTTTTAGGTTCAAATTCCTCTCCTGTGAAGAGCTAGATTGTTAGCAGACAAAAAAAAACAAAACATGCGCACACACACAAAAACACACTCACACGATTAGCCGCTAGCTGTTAGCGTAGCCTTAGCCACTGTGAAAGTAGTTAATTTCCTGGTTTGTGGCAAAAGCTTGTGTTTCTTGTTCAGTTTTTGCAGTGTCTGCTTGAGAGACATTTCTGAGATCAGATTGAGCACATTTAATTTAATAATCATCTGTCTTTAAACATATCCATACCGATAATCAGCCACGATAATCGACCAGGCTGATAATTGGTCTGTCCCTAAAATATTTAAAATGTAAGTAAATCTGTAGCAAAACAAAATTCCACAGTAACTGTTTTATGGGTGGTTTATTTCCGGCGCCAACGCGAGTGGCAGCCTCTCTAGCAGCTCCGTGCATTCTCGCACTCTTTTTTGCCTTTTCTCTTTTCTCCTTTTACTTAATCAGTTTCTCTGGAAACGTATTATTCTATCCTATGGATATGGATTCTTTCACGCCAAGGCTCATCTATCCGAGGAACGTTG